>NC_139838.1:18826498-19026498 GCF_963691815.1 Echiichthys vipera | reverse complement strand
CTCACACACAGTTCACTTGTTATCAGGCTTTTACCTAGCACACATAACTGTGAAATTACCGCAACCGCGGCCGTTTATCAAAATTAGATCATTGAAAATAGGATTTTTCTTAAGTCCAAGCTTTGTTTGTGTATGAAGGTGTGTACTTTTTCTGCACAGAAATTGAGACCCTCACTGCTCTGCAACAAAAGGTAGCAGCTACTGTATGGGCTGAACACAGGAGGGATGAAAAGACAGGGGCAGAGAGAGGAAAAAGGGCCGGAAGAGAGTGACAGCAAAGGCTGAAAGAATGAAAGGAGGTTGAAAGGAGAGAAGTGGGCCGCAGTATGTGGAGACATTGACCTCACTCTCCGTTTGTACCAAGTAAATTTGTGTGTGTGTGTGTGTGTGTGCGTGTGTGTGTGCGTGTGTGTGTGTGTGTGTGTGTGTGTGTGTGTGTGTGTGTGTGTGTGTGTGTGTGTGTGTGTGTGTGTGTGTGTGTGTGTGTGTGTGTGTGTGTGTGTGTGTGTGTGTGTGTGTGTGTGTGTGTGTGTGTGTGTGTGTGTGTGTGTGTGTGTGTGTGTGTGTGTGTGTGTGTGTGTGTGTGTGTGTGTGTGTGTGTGTGTGTGTGTCACAGTGATGTCATCTTGTTCCAGTGTTTTCTGATACTTTTCTTTAGACACTCAGCTGAAATCTTTTTCGTCACTCTTCTGCACACACATATAGGTAGACACACACCCAGAATGACATGGCTATTGTGACACCTTCTATTGTGACACCTTCTATTTCACTCTCACATAGTTGAGCGTGCATGTGTGTATGTTTATAGTATTACAGTAACAAAGGATCTGGGTTGTCGTGTCTTCTGCTCCCTTATCCAGCCCCTCTGCTGTGCAGAGGCTATCATTGTTTTTTTATATTTATGGAGCAGTTGTATCTGTATGTGTACAATATTCTCATTGCTGTTATCACAACCCAGCACATTTACAACACACTTATCAAATTTCA
Source organism: Echiichthys vipera (assembly GCF_963691815.1). Classification (NCBI taxonomy): domain Eukaryota; kingdom Metazoa; phylum Chordata; class Actinopteri; order Perciformes; family Trachinidae; genus Echiichthys; species Echiichthys vipera. Next base: position 19,025,511 of record NC_139838.1, on the reverse strand, counting down.
GAGTCAACTTTATTTTGTCCCAGTGGGCAATTGGTTTTGCAGCAACTATTAAAAGTGACTTTCATAAAAGTGAGAGACTAAGAGGCATAACAACTGGCACTCAATACAAGGTGGAGCGTTTCAGGGCAGCAGCATCAGACACATTACCTTCATCATCATTATCACAGTGTCCACTGCCATTAACAGTCAATGACAAGCAATCATCACTTTCTTCCTGCTTATAACATCACATAGAGGCCTAAGGCAGGAGGGATAAAGAAGTTACACCTGATTACGTTGGCAGAAGAGAAACTGACTCTTGTAGAGATGTGGCTTGTATGACCTGCCTCAGCCTCACAAAGTGATTTTTACGAGTTATATAAATTCTCATATGGCGAGGTGACAGTTGTTAATAAGAACGATCATTTAACTTTACCATGACCTATTTGATAGTGTACACAGGGAGCTAAGAGCTTTTTAAAAAAAACTGTTCAGGGTCACTCATGAGCTTTGCTTCAAACACTGTTGCATACTCATCGTACTGTATTAATGCAGTTTAATACGCACACTAGTGCTTTTGCAGTAGATGACTACAAATCTAGCATTGTAATGCGTCACAAGAACCTTCCAGCTCCTCTGCTGCATTTCACTCTGTATAGCTAATGTCTGAGGAGGGATTTCATTCAGTGAGCCTCACTCGCGATCACCCCTGACCACCAGCTCTGGTTTTGAACAGCCTCATATCATCACTAAGCTTTTTTGTCCTGGAATTTGATTTTCTGTCACTGCAGCCTCTAAAGAAGAGAGATACTGCCGAATGTGCTACACTGATATTGTTGTGGTGGGAGTGTGAGGGCTGCTGAAGCAGACTGTTAGAGGAGCGCTGCAGGCTGTGTGTGAAGGGGAGCTGGGAGCAGTCACACACTGAGCTGAAGGTCATGCTCAGTGTGACCGGGCTGTAGGTGCTGTGTTAGGACTCAGACTGGATATTTTCTGTCTAGCAGCAGTTTCCTCTCTGCAAAGTGTCTTTCAAGGTTTTATTATTAGTTTACGTGTGGTATTGTAATGTCTAATGCCAAAGAAATCCATATGACATTCTGTTATAGTGTTGATATTCAGCTGCAGAACCTGGTTGCAGATGACATTCAACTGTATTATTGTATTATAATAAACTTGTAAATCCATTTGCTACACGTTCAGACACCACAGTCTAATATGTTTTGCTACAGAATGTTATCATTATCCTTTTTTAAATGTCTGTTGATACCTGAAGGGATAATTAGCCCTTTGGTTGCACCCAGAGTTACCATAGCCAGGGCATTTTTTGGAAGTTTGCTGCTGAACTAGTTTCTCCCTGCCTCACTGATAATGTCATCTGAATAGATAATCAGCAGGAAATACAGCCTCCATTGCACGTCACAGTTGGACTGCATTCATTTTTTCAACTAAAAAACAGAGCTGTTTGCTTAAAGCAAAGCAGAGAGGTTCAGGTCTTAATTAATTTTTCCCCAAATCAAATAAATCTTTCTCCTCCCTGCTGACTTATACAATCTCCAACTGGCCGGTTTAACTATTTTAGTGCCATTTGTAACCCTGCCTTTCTCCTGTACATCGATTTTATTAGTCTAAGTGTTTGTTTTTTTGTGTCTCTTTGTCGAATAAGAATAAACTAGCAGAATAAATTCAGAGTCCGTTCAGCTTAAATTCATTCAACTCAAACCCAATTATTCTATTAGGAGAAGCAATTTATATGCACAGAGTAGTCTGGTAAACCACACAGATGGACCTCCACAGCCATATGCGTAACACGTACACAGGCAGTACAGAAACACGCACGCTCTCTCACGCGCACGCACACACACAAACACACACACACACACACACACACACACACACACACACACAAATATTTGATGGTTGGCAGCACCTATATGGGGGGTCTCTGTTAGATTGGTTCCAGAAGCCTCTTTGTGTGTATGTTTGGTGAATCTTTATCCGAATGTATAAAGAAGGTATATTATTTCCTTTTTTTACACATGGTGTGTGTGTGTGTGTGTGTGTGTGTGTGTGTGTGTGTGTGTGTGTGTGTGTGTGTGTGTGTGTGTGTGTGTGTGTGTGTGTGTGTGTGTGTGTGTGTGTGTGTGTGTGTGTGTGTGTGTGTGTGTGTGTGTGTGTGTGTGTGTGTGTGTGTGTGTGTGTGTTTGCACATTAGCGAGAGAGCGAGAGACTGATCCAGTGTATAGGATATTGGATTTGGCAGTATGGAATTTAGTTAATTCCTCCAGCTAGTCTTCTAGCTTGATTAAATAATTGCTGATTTAATGCAAGTCAGTGCATGTCTCAAAGTGTGTGTACGTGTGTGTTTGTCTCTATGTGTGCGTTAAAAGCAGGTCTGACTTTAAGTCTCTTTAAGTGAATCAAATGTAATTTAATTTTGAAAGGCTATTTAGGAAGCCCTCGTTTTGAATTTATTTAAGACCGCAGGGCGCCTCAATATATTTCTTTATCCTCTTTCTCACTTTCTCTCTCTTTCTCTTCTACTGGTATCTCTCACTACTTTGTGCCATCACTTCAAGGATAGCAGTACCTTGATATTTAATGTTTTCCTGTTTAGTTTTTTTTTTTTCGCATGTTTTGTTTCAAAATTAGATTTACGTCATTAAAATAATGTGACTTGTAGAAAGCGCACAAATTCAAAGCCGTCTTAATTTGTATATGCTTCACACAAGATAATTGAATAAGCTGGGAGATAACATTTATTTTTAAAACAGACATTTTGAAAAAACAGCAGACCATGTGAAGGCCACAAGTCTGCCTTGTCAAAATTTGTAAAGTGAAGCTACACCACTAGAGTTTAAAGACGGCACAACAGATTGGTTGCAGATGAAAGCTAAAATAAATTTTAAGGGACTCAGTCTTGCGACAGAACCTTAATCAGTGGATGCTTATCATTTCAGCCAGCTCTTCCATTAAGACCTAAAATACCATGCAGTGTAAACAGTTTGTACAACATCTGTAAATTTATGGCTTCAGGGGAACCTCAGAGTGGACTCAAAGCCGCAGCTTTGGTTCAGCCACTGTGTGGTTACACCATCTGTTCTGATGTTGAATAAAAATCAGATTCTCAAGAATAAAGTTATAATTTATTAGTACTTTTTATGAGTAGAGTCAGAGAGAAACAGCTCATAACTTCTGTCTGAATTTTAAGGATAGCAATCACTTTAACCCATTTAGTGGAAAGTTGGCGTGGCGATGCAAACCATTAAAGTCTAAAAACAAAATTAAAATTGGAGTATTGGAACTGTTCACAAACAGGAAGTGGGTCAAAGTGCATGTTTTCCAAAACAACAGTCACTTCTTTATGCATTTTTTGCATTAGATCTCCTGCTACAAGGGGGGAAAAAGCTCTCTGTTAGAGCAAAGCGGAGAGACCAACCATGCTGATTATGAAAGTTATTAAACCAAGAAATGTTGTTTTATGTGCAGTGTGCCAATGAATGAATGATACTCTTAATTTTTTGCTGCCTTTTCGTGAGCACTATTAGAAAAAAGGTCCTATTTCGTAGAAAGTCCATACCTTTTTGGGAATATATAACATGTTGAGGTGCTATAAAAATACTGTGAACATATCAAAATGTTCAATCCACACAACTATACTATATACAGGTAGAGAGTGTTATTACAGTCATTCCCCATTTACAGTGATGGTGCAGAAAGCACAGATGTGGAAGACTTGTAAACACTGACCAATCAGAGCGGACTGGGCTTTTTCAGTGGAGGCTTTAAGAGGCAGGTGCTTAAACAGATAATTTCAGATAGAGGTTGAATACAGTTATATTCAGACAGACAGTATGAAAAAATAATAATACTAATTATACAAATGATGTTCAAGTAGAAACCCATAATACCATTATGAATCTGAAAATAAGCATAAAATTAATAATAATAATAATAATGATGTTACCTTTAATAAAATTCAAAATGAACACCCCTCAGAATAATGCCTGGATAATAGAGCAGAAATGGTTAGACAAATTACTACTGAACAAATTTAAGTTTATATCTAAACATCACGTCTAAAGTTCATGTGTAGGCTCATAAAGACAAAGAAGTTCATGAAGACTTTAATTCCCTGACTAACTAATGTATTTTTGTTTTTGTGTGTGTGTGTGTGTGTGTGTGTGTGTGTGTGTGTGTGTGTGTGTGTGTGTGTGTGTGTGTGTGTGTGTGTGTGTGTGTGTGTGTGTGTGTGTGTGTGTGTGTGTGTGTGTGTGTGTGTGTGTGTGTGTGTGTGTGTGTGTGTGTGTGTGTGTGTGTGTGTGTGTGTGTGTGTGTGTGTGTGTGTGTGTGTGTGTGTGTGTGCGCGTGCATGTCAGTGGGCGTTGTTGGTGGTGCTAATTGAACAGTATCATAGGCCTCAGATAAATAGATGTCATTAAGACCCTGAGCTCTAATTACCCGCAACACTCCTCTGTATGCTGAGGTGAGTGGGAGAGGCCAGGTATCCGTAATCAATCAGAAAAACATGCGCTGAGAAACACACATTTTGTAGATACATACCAAAACACCCAGCGTATAAACATAGTTTTGAAGCCACCAAGAGATGCACTCCCAATTTAACCAATGTTAAAGAAAGTATAGAGCTGTGTGTGATTGCATGTGCATGTGCATATAAATTTGCAAATTTACGCACACACGTCAAGCCAACCAGCTGCTGATTGAAAAGGAAGTTAAAGATTGTAAGCTAGTGTGTGCACATGTGCAGTTCTGAATGTGGTGGGAACACACTAGTTATGTACTTGCCTGTGTAATTGACAGTTGAACCTTTCTCTCATTCTGACACACACACACACACACACACACACACGTAAACCTTGATATCCCTGGGCCATGGTTTTGATACCCCACTCACAAACACTTCTTAGATTGCAACCTCTTATCCAAATCCTGAAAGCCTTTATTAGTCTTTGGAATATTTTTGTGGGTGTGTGTGTGTGTGTGTGTGTGTGTGTGTGTGTGTGTGTGTGTGTGTGTGTGTGTGTGTGTGTGTGTGTGTGTGTGTGTGTGTGTGTGTGTGTGTGTGTGTGTGTGTGTGTGTGTGTGTGTGTGTGTGTGTGTGTGTGTGTGTGTGTGTGTGTGTGTGTGTGTGTGTGTGTGTGTGTGTGTGTGTGTGTGTGTGTGTGTGTGTGTGTGGAGATGAGGGGCAGCTGTGGGGCCATATGTGAGTGATTTGGGTGCTCGGAGGGAAACTGAATTCTGATGACAGATGCACTGTTTGGCTTGCAACACTAGACACACACACACACACACACACACACACACACACACACACACACACACACACACACACAGGAAGCATAGATCAATCAATCACCTGGCTCTGTCTCTCTACATGTGGTAACCGTATGGTGTGTGCAATATACACACATAGGCAGGCACACGGACACACACACACCAGAAGATTTGGTCATGTAAGTGTTCTGATGTCAGATGGACCAAAACGCATGCACCACAAAGACTCTAATATTAGCTCAGGTGTTTATTACATCCAATATTATTTGAAACAGGATGTTTTATTATATACATTCTGAGAATGAGACAAGGTTTTTCCAGTATAAATAAACATATCTATGGTGTTCCTTTGTATTTAATCAATGAACCATCTAGAAGTTTGATTTTGTAGCCTTATCCAGACAGTGTGAATAATGTTGTTGTAAATGTCTGTTTATGGGCTAAAATTACAGCAAGGAAACAAAAAAGCTATTAAACCACTTTTCATTGGCAGTATAATTTAATGCCCAATCCTTTACCACTGTCCAGGACAGATGTTAAATCAGATCCTGATTCTTTGCAATTTTGTGTATATATATATGTATATGTATATATATTTTGACAAATCTACTGCAGCAGACCTAATTTCAAAGTGTGCACAATTTAACTTTGGATTGTTGTCATAACGGTTCATGTCTTTTTGATTGTAAAGCAGTTCGAGTTGCTATATACATATTGTGAGAGTATCAAAACACTCCATCCACAGAGAAATACACACAGCCCATGTTCAGAAACTGTGCCTTTAAATGAGCCACAGTCATTCCCGGCTGCAATGACAGTGCAGAGAGCACAGATGGGGAAAAGATGTGTTTTTTGAACATTAAAGCATGCAAACATGTTCTAGTAGAAACCCAAAATATAACTATGTCCCCTTTAAATACTGACTGTTACCATTGCAATCATTACATTTAAAATTTGGTTGAACTCTCCAACAGCACAGCATAAATTTAGCATTTGAACGGTATCTTTTGACAGTTGTGTATTCCCAGAGAGATGTAAAGTGGTTAATTGTGCTGTGATCCTTGCAGTACATTAGACTGCAAAAATAAACTGAACAGTGCTGTGCCCACTGGGCTCTTCTGCTTTTAGCTGGAAGCACGAAACAGATGCTCGGCGGAAGTGCTCGTAGTGGCTCCATCTGTAGCTCTGAGACTACAGACAGCCTGACTGAAGTGCTGCACTCTTTTGTGAAAAGTTGAAATGTTTTTAACTTCTCGCACTGGGTGCACTGAGCCCGGAAAAAAATTATGCTAAGCTCTCAGCACTGTCATGAACATAAAACAACAAGAAACCAGCGCTGAAAGGAGAAGGTCCCAGTGGATGCAAAGTCCATGATGGAGGGAAAGGAAGAAAGAGATTGGGATATACAAGAGAGAGCTTGGGAAATGGAAATATGGTAGACACAGAGAAGGTTGATTTTAGTAAGCCATACCCATAGGCGCATACAGTATGCAGACAATTACTTTCACAGCTATAGTGAGATTATCAATAAGAACATCACATACAGACAGAAATCCACATAACACACAGGTCAGTGAAGAAAAAATAATTACTTGCAGGTGTTTTATGCACAATATTGATATTTTAAGAGGAGATGAGAAAAGGGAAGATTAGATGAGCAGCAATGGTGAGATAAAAAAATTAAAGCAGGGCAAGAGTAAGAAATGGTTGGATAAACAGGCAGACAGAGTCATGGGGGAGAAAGATGAGGTATGCTGTCTTCTGAGGGTCATAAAGGTGGTGAATGGGGCCAGAGACTTAATGGGATGGAGAAACGTTGTGATTGGCTCATTACTGTGATGGAGCACGTAGCCACGGCAATTGGCCTTTTCACCCTACCCCCACCCTGCTTTGCACACAGTACTTTTCTATGCATCGATGCTCCATGAACTGCATAGGTAGGTGTGTGTGTGTGTGTGTGTGTGTGTGTGTGTAATACTTGCTCGTAAACTACCTCCTGCAGTTCAGATAAACACTTTATGCTGCAAGGTGAAAGCATAACTCATCTCATTCTACATCAGTTGAGCACAACTTCAAATGTTCAAAATGGCCGCTGTATCCATGATATCTTTTAGAGCCTGTGTGAACAACTTAAGTATCGTTTTGGTCGGCGATCCATTTGCAACCAGCGTCATCAAAACCTAAAAACAGTATTTTTTGTAACCAGGTCCCGGATTGGGAAGATTTGAAAACGACCCCTGTGGTGTTGTTGTTTGGACGGCGAAACCGCATACTTTGTTATCGATACAGTCATCACCCAACCTCTGACTTCTAACCCCCACAATGTCTCATAACAACCACAATGCTGCTGTGTGAAAGGGAGAGAGACGGACCCATAGACTGTATACTGAACTGTACTCTGAGCAGCTGCATGTGAATGAATTAGGCCGACCAGATATTTCTCCCTTTTCCTTGAATGTCTGAATAAGTTGCTAAATTGGTCGCTAGTAGCTTTTTATAAATAAAGTTGCCAAGAAGGTCACAAAAAGTAGCAAGAAAGTGCCCACCTGTGAGTGCTTTGGGACGGGAAAGTCTCCAATAACACCAGACACAGTTGACAGTTTTCTCTCTAGGATGGATGAGGATTGGGGAAGTCGCCAGATTTGGCAAGAAACTCGGCGGTGTTTGTATTATGATTATACACAACAACATCTCTCCCTCACTTCTTCTCCGTGTTGGTGTATTTCGGTGGCAGTTACAGCACCACCTCCACATCCAGGCCTGGCATGTGTGTTACAGCATTTTAGCTGGTTTCACTGGTTTCGTGTGCACGCAGATATTTCTTGAGCCAAGTCCGTGTGAAAAACTTTTTAAGAACGGCTGTGAGAAAGAAAAGGTTATTTTCGATTGTCTGGACGTGCCCTCAGACATGCAAACACACATATTTCAATCACACACAAGGTGTTCAGCTCACCTAGACCATTATCTTTTCATTGAAGTATATTTTGTTTTTATTAACCTTGTTCTATACAGAGAACATCAGTTTAGAGGAGAATAATGCTCTCAATAGGATTTCCCATTAGGCATGATAAATGAGAGCACATCATGTCTTTGCCACCAAGCCAATCTGTTTTCTCTCTCTCTCCTAACCTTACTTGAGTGATGTGAATATTAAGTCAACATGTTCACTTTTTCTCCCCAATTCTTTTTCTCTCTTTGACTTTGCCTTTTTTTGATCTACTCAGAGTTTCTTTATCAGTCTATCTTTTTACTTCACGCTCTAATGTTGTCTGTCTGTCTCCATCCATTTCTTCACTCGTAGCGTCGGAGAGGCAGCGGGGTCTTCTGTGCAAACTGTCTGACCACTAAGACATCGTTGTGGAGGAAGAACGCTAATGGAGGCTACGTCTGCAACGCATGTGGTTTATACCAAAAACTACATTCGGTAAGTTGTACTCAGACATGTACACACGCATTTAAACAGATCATAATAGATCATAATAAACACACTTTAGACCTTTTTTTTTTTTTAATTCAAACTAAAAAAATGGGTTTTTAAGCATGTAAACATGTTCTTCTACAAACATAAGAATGAGCATAATATTGGACTTTTAATAGGAACAGTTGTCCCAGATTTGGTTCATGAAGTTTCTGTATATTTGTGATCCCCTTTATTCACCCTTTCTTTCAAACAAATTAGAAGAGAGACAAGAAGGGAGCTATAAATTTCAGAAACGCATTAGAAATAGAGATGGAAAGGAATCCCTACAAATGAGCTGAAACTCAAGTGAATCATCATACAAAAGTTAACTTGCACTGTTGAACTCTTATCCACACATAGGAGACCGACATATACTCATAAAGGTTGTTGTCGATTAGAATCCCGATGCTTTAGACTATTTTATAGACTTCATGCTGTGTTTTAATACATCCACGGGGTGGTTTTGACCACTAATTATCATTCCTCCCGTCCGTCCGATTAGCACATGATGCAAATTAAATGGCACATACTGCAGTAAAATCCCTGCATACATTCTGGGGATCCCGCTGTGAAAACGTAATATTGTCGAAAAAGTATACTTTATATGGTGGGAGCTGGGAGTTAAAGACCATTTCAGCAGTTACAGTGAAACAGCTCCATGGCGTGAGAAATATGATGGAATTAATCATTTTTACCATCTAAGCCCGGGGAAAGTCTATGGCAATCCCATATTTAATTAGACATTAGAATTACAGATGAGATAAAGACTGGAAGTCTGGAATTTAGTTGACTTCAGAATATTGAGCTTTCTCACCTCCTATGTTTGTAAGGGGTTAAAGCTTATTTCACACTTCAGTATACCTTATTTAACACAAGGGTTTTTAAATATTACCAGTGTGAAACAAGCCCTCAGAGCTTAAACACATATGTATGCGGTATATGCCAGATTCATGTTCACATATTGGCTTTTCAAGCCCTGCTTGAACTATTTAAGAGTGAACAAAAATGTTTCAGTGTAATAAATCACAGTGTTAGTAAACGCATCAGTGGGTTGACCGTGTTACAACCCTGAGCACTATGCTGCAATTATCGAATGGAACTTTAAAGACCTTTCAGAGGATGACAAGCTATAGCAGTTTACTCCTTCCTGTCCATGTAGATGCTTGGGTCAACCTGTTCCTCTCATCTGCTGCTCCAATCACGTTTAAGCTCCCTCTACTCTTGACAATCTTCATGACGGCCATATTTTATATCCTATAATAAAAGTTTTATACGCTCTACACACATTATTAGAGAGGATAGCAGCTAGTAAAACACTTCAGAGTGAGAGAGGGGAAGGGAGCGTTATGAATAAAGAGGGAGAAAAAGGAAGACATAAAGGGAGGGAGGGAAGGGAAAGGAAGGGAAAAGGACCAACAGAGTAAGAAAAGGGAGGAAGACAAAGAGATGAACACAAGGGAGGGAGACGAAGCAAGGGGAGAAGATTAAGGTAAGGAGTGTCCTCACTCAGCGATAATCAAAGGGGAGGGTGTGTGTGGTAAGAGTTAGAGATGGAGGGAGACAGAGAGATAAGTAGAAGAAGCAGAAGAGATGGAAAGATAGATAAGAGAGAATTATGTGTACAAGATGTAACTCCAGCCCTACAACCATAAAGGTTTACAGCATTACAGCTATCTTTTGTGTCTGTTCAGCGCTTTGGGTGTCCCACACAGGATTGTAGACACAGAGATGCTAAAACTGATGGCCATCTCGCTTTTTATGTACATATCCTATGTTGTAAAGGCTGCTGTCAATGCAAAACTGAATTATATTTCAAAAGATATAGTTAAATTTGATTTCTGATCTGATAAACACACTGTCTACTAAAGATGTTTTATCGGTTCCTAATCGTTGCTATTTTTCAGTTAGGTCGGGTTTTTTCTGCTCTGGAAAAACCTCTTGTTATAATACTGATATCAGGACGAGTAGGCTGAAGTGCACCACTACCCCATGTCCTAGCCATGCTTGCCAACCCTAACGATTTTCCCCAGGAGACTCCAAATTTTCACTACCCTCTCCAGTTTTCCTCCTACAGTCAAAACTGTCCCGCAATTCTCACGATTTTTGACAAGATTAAACTGATGAAGGCACTTGTTTGCTACCACACAGCAGTGCATCTTCTGAAAGGGTGTTCAGTATACAGTAAGGTCAAAAAGATAGTGACAGATAATAGAAATGAGGATTCACAACTCTACCCTTTGCTCACTCCTTTCCTGCAAATAGAATTTCACTGGACCAAAAGTCTCAAGGTTGGTAGTTACCTTACCTGTACATAATATACAGGTAGGTTACTTTTTTTAAGGGTGTATGAAGAAATTTAAACTCAGCTGGAAGGAAACATGAATGCTTTTAGTCCTTTTGAGAACAAGGGGTAGTAGCGCACTTCCGCCTCTTGAGGCCAAAATGAGTATTACAACAACAAAACATTTGAAACATACAAAAAACGCTTTCACCTGTCTTCCCAGATGAAAATAAAGCAACTTTAAAAGATTATCCCAGAAAACCTTTTTTCACCTATTTGTAAGTCCTAAACACAGGAGAGAAAACTGTTTAGATCAAACCTATAAATTGATCGCCAGGCTACTTTTTCTCCCTTCTCTCTGGGATTATGTAGATTCTGATATAAGTATATAGTCTGGAAATAGGGCATAGCTTTGGACAGTTTCACCCTATTTCTTTGCTTCTTTTCTCCTCAGCCATCCTCCTGTATTCACTCTAGTCCCTCCCTCCCTCCCCCTCTTTCCTCTTTCTTTCATGCCCACTCCATCTACCTCTTCCTCCTCTCATCCCCATGTATCACTCTTTCTCCCATTCTCATTCATTTCACCTCCTTCATTCTCCCCTCTACTCCTATCTTTACATTTTCTTCTCCTTGGTCCTCTTCAGGTAGAAACAAAAAACATCTCTGGTTTGATGCTAAGAATGACTTAAATAGTTTCAGTTGCAGTTCTCCAATGACTGATGATGACTTCACTAGACTGACGCAGACATAAGGGCTATCTAAATAGGCACATACATAACCATAAGTTATTGCCAGCATAGACATAGTGAGGTTTATTGCCCTTTTTTTCGCCCTTTCATTCATCCATGTTCCTCTATCCTTTCCCTCTATCACTATAACTTACACACGTACATACACAGTGGGGGGTTTCTAGAGACATACGGGAGTTACAACCATGTACTCAAAAACAAGGCCCTTTGCTCTTTGTGAAATATAGTGTACAGAAAGTCAAATACATTTTCCCTGCATTGCAGTGAACATTCCGATAAACTCAAATTGAGGCTTGAAAAACTTTTTATTTTGTGGCAGTTCAGTTTTGACATAATTTTTATTTAAGGCTGTGTAGAGGTCACCATTTATAATTTATAATAATCTTAATAATACTTTCTTAATCCCTGTGGCAAATTATATGTTAGAAATGCATGCAAGGTGTAGTTTCAAGTATTTATGAGGGATCTATCAATAAACTAAAAGGTGAGTCTTTCAGGGCAAACTCCATTTACATCAGATGTAAGTGCTCCCCCTTGTGGTAAGGGCAAAAACTACATCCCGTGGGCTTGCTTGATATGTCTTTTTTAGCATGTCAGTTAATTCTACTTTGGTCAAGTCCATATGAAATGAGACTTTTAAAACTTTCATCTACCATTGTTAGCTTCACTGAGAAAACTTTTCTAGTTGTCATAAAGTAGGCTTCAGTCAGCCAAGGTGCAACTATTTCACCAAATTTCAAATGACTTTATATTCAAACACTATTTTTTGTTGTGAAATGTATCACAGTCAAATTATTCTGGGATATGTATTTTGACAGATAAATACCGTCAGATAATTTATGGGAAAATGTTCAAACAGGAAAATGAATCATCACTTGATGTATTCAAAATGTTATATAATCCTCTTAATTTTGTCCATATTCTTCTATGTTTCCTTAATCTTGCAGACACCCAGACCTCTAAACATCATAAAGCAGAACAACGGTGAACAAATCATCCGACGCCGAACCAGAAAGCGCCTCAACCCCGATTCGCTGTCATCTGAGACCCCCGCCCCCAAGCAACAACGCATCACCATAGAGGAGCGTGTGAATGGTGAGGAGTCAGACAGAAGCTGTGCATCAATAAAAAACCAGCAGCCTTCCCCTCGCTCACGCTCACCCCGATCCACTCAAGCCTTCCTCGCCAATCAAACATTGGAGATCCATCGACGCATGCCTCCTTTGCTCCTCCCCTCACACACCCCCTCCTCATTGGTAGCTGAGGGCAACGGGGGGATTGCTGAAGGAGTTTTACTATCAAAAGTAGAGGGAGGTAAAGGAGGAGGGGGTTCAGAAAGAGGCAGTCCGATTGAAAAGTACATGCGTCCATCTAAACCGTCTAGCTATTCGCCTCCTGGTTCACCCATTGAAAAGTATCAGTACCCCCTTTTCTCCTTGCCCCTACCATTAACCCTCTCGCCTGATTTGACCCCTGAGTCAGATTGGCTCAGGTTCTGGACCAAGTATAAGATGGCAGCCACCTCTGGGGTTTCTGGTAGCATCAGTAATCTAAGTAGCCCTGGTAGCCTTGGAAATAGCGCTCATTATCTTGGTGCAATGGTACAGCATCATCAGCAAAACTACACGGTGCCTTACTGCGCCTCTCCGTTCTCTCCTCTTCCCCCTCCCCCAGCTCCTCCTCACTATCCTCCTCCTCCTCTTCACTCCCAGACCTCATCCCCGTCATTAGAAAATGATGCTCCTTTGGATCTTGCAATAAGACAAAGAGATACAAGTGCTGCAAATGTACACATGTCGACAAATGGCCCAGAGAGGAGAAGGCAAGAGTCGCCACTAGCGGAGAGGTTGAGAGAGAACTGGAAAGGGGAGAAAGAGGAGGAGGAGGAGAGGATAGATGAAGGAGGCAACCAGAGGGAGGAGACAGAAAAGGAGGAGAAGGAGTATTCGACAAAAGGTGTCCCATTAAATCGCACAGTGGTGGACGTGGCCACGCAGGATGACCTCACCAACCGCTGCATCCACTGTGGGATCTACTTCCTGGACGAGGTCATGTATGCTCTGCACATGAGTTGCCATGGTGACCAGGGACCATACCAATGCAGTTTTTGCCTCCACGTATGTGCGGATCGCTATGATTTTACCACACACATACAGAGGGGCTTACACAGGTACACTGACAAAACGTCACAAACGAGGGGTCCCGCGCAAGACGACCTAATTCAGAACGCCGCAGTGATGTCAGAAAGCAAGTGTCAGAATGCGACGCCAGACGAAAACGATGACGGTGATCATAGCACGATCGCAGATGAAAGCAACGATGTCATAGGAGTTTGTCATGGAGCAAAAGAAACTACAGGCAACGATGGCACTGACAATGAAACAAAGGTTGAAAAGGAGCTAGAAGGAGAAGGCCATGACATCACAAACCAGGAGCTGGGAGATGAGATGGTGTCAGAAAGTAATGAGGACATCGCAGAAACCACAGAGGTCACGACTGTTGCAGAATCTAAAGACTTACAGGAGAACACAGAGAGCAATTAATCTGATGCCTTTGACTCAAACAAACCTTTAAGATTGTGTTTTATTGAACAAATAAGCTGTCTGCCTCCACGTTCCTGGAGGCTAGCTCATGTCAAAATGGGCCTTTCCTGGGCACTAAATGGAACACATCCTTATGCTGGAAGCACTCAACTGACAAATGGTCAAAAATAATCATAGGATCCCGCTGAACTGCTACAGGGACAGTTTGGCAAAATAGCCTGAATCCTGTGTTTGTGTGACTGTCACTTGACGGCTCTGTGGCAAGTATTCAACAACAGTTCAGGCATGAAGCTGAAATCACCTTTTAATAAACAGCCACTTCATGTGCTTTCCAAATAAGAGGATTTGAAGCTCGACTGAAAGTTGGACTGTTCTCATATTTTAGGATGAGTTTGAGGAGCTCAGCACTTGCACAGCCACCATGCAGCAGAGCAAACAAAAAAAACAAAACAAAAAAGAAATGCTAGAAGCAAAACACTTTAACTGAACAGAGCTGATCTGTTAATATGCACCATGCTAAACTGATCCCTGAGCTGGTCCAAACCAGCGTCTCGGTATAACCAGATCTGATCTGGTTAGAACTACTTTGTTCTGGCCCAGAGCCTGTTTTTGACTGTTATACCGCTGTGCAACGGATCCAAAACCAAAACTTATTTTGACTCTTTAAAACTGTCCAGAGTTGAACCAGTGTGTTCATGGCTGCAATTGAGCTGGTGTTACCCTTGGTACAAAAAAGGGATCAGTTGGATTATTTCACTTGTGCCCTGTTGTTTCTGAAACTAGCAGAGTGGCCCAAAATGGGAGACTGTTGGGTTTGATTTGACTTTTTGAACTGCTTAAAGCCAGTCTCAACTGGTGACACCGGAGTAATTCCGGACCGAAGTGTTCTCTTCATCCATCTGGATCAAACCAAGTGACATTATTTTCTACCTTCCTCCGTGCCATGATACTAGCTACGTGCCTGGCTGCCTGCCTCATAGAACAACCATCTATTAACCTGCTTAACATTTATATTAATGATAATGGTATAATGGTAATAATAATAATTACGATGTTATAGTACAAAACATGCAATTTGCTACACTTTCCTATATAATATGTTATTTTGTAAAGGCAAATAATGCTTTTTTTGCAGGAAATGGTACTATAAGAATTAGTCTATTTGAGTTATTTTTTTCTTTTTGAGCTATTTGTTGTTTGTGTTCTTAAGGACACTTGTTGCATTGATAACAGCCGTCTAACAGAAATGGTACAGCAAAAAGAGGGGGCTTTGTGTGTATGTGTGCATTTGTGTAATAGCGTTTGTGTGTGTAAGGAGCAAATGGAATGCGTCTGTCCCCGCACGATGATGTAAACATAATGAAGGCTTGCGCGCGGTATTTCCGTCCTCAGGGGTCACACGTGTTGCACACCAACTCACCCGTTTCATAGCATGTGACACATTATTATTACATGTTAAGGTCGGTTTTAACATAACGTTCTCTTATGTATGTTCTTATTTTGTTCTTTATGTGTTGATAGGTCAAAATGGTCTTAGTATTTTTGTTTCTTTATGTCTGTCACTTGTTGTTAGGTTACATGGTTTTATAGAGAGACATAGGAACTTGGGGATATCAACCCTACATTTTATCATAAGGATCAATTATTTGGGTGAACTGTATGAACTTGCTCTGTGTTGAGTAACGGAGCTTCTTGCCTACAGTGTTTTATTCAGCCTATCTCGTATTTCTGAGAGTTGGTAGGTTACCTCTATGTAGCATGTTAGCGTCTTATAAAATCTGCAAAATATGTTTCCTTCTTTATGGATGGGGACTGTTACACGTTAGACCTAAATAATACTGAAAAAAAAACAACAGAAGATGATGTTGTAAAGTTACGTTTTATAATTCACTGAAGTAAAAAGGATTATGTTGCTTTAGATTCCAGCGTACTCATCCCACTTTCATTCATTACCCACTTTTGGGTTTTAAGTCAGTATTTAAGTTAAGAACAGGACCCGAGTCTCTCTTTAAACTCAAATTTTCATTGTTGATTTTTGACATCAAGAGAGTCGTGACAGTCAGGTCATCAAAGTCCCCCTATTCTTCAGAATCAACACGGTGGCCATATTGTTTATTTTTATAAAGATAGAAACACCTCTCCTGCCTTGCTGCCTTAGTTGCTAGAAAACAAAAAAAAAACATATATATATATATATCACCAAGAGACTCCTTTTGAAGGAAGTAATAATAGGCCGAAAGAAAAATAATGAGAACAAGATATTTTTCTATGCTAATCCAAAAAACATGAATGAAAAGTATTCCGCCTAGTGCCTGGTAACATGTACAGTTTTTTTCTAATGAGAATATCTGTCTGTATCACACGGTTATGTAAGTTATGCTTCATGTCGGGCAGGAGTTGGGTAAACAGACTGCTATGTTTAATTCCCAAGCACCAGTCAACCATTATAATGCTTGATTTCAGCCTAGCTTTCTAATTGGTCAGATACGTGTTCAAACTTGATGAACAAGACACATGAGGAAGAAAAAAAATGAAATTGGTTGCTGTGCTAACTGTCAATCACTAGTTAACTATCTTTCATTGTTGCATGTATGTAGGAATGTTGAGACATATGCCTATATGAAAGATGTAATAGTAAGAAGTTCTGCACTGTGTATTTGGTTTATTTGGAGATAGAAACTGAATTATAGCATGTAGTCATTTCACCAGAGTGCCCATACCATGGTAAAGGTCATTCTAAGGTTTTATTGTTCTGAAGAGGAGTTTATTATCAATGTTTTAATACATTTTCTAGGGGATTAAGTCAAGATGTTTTTTGTATGCAAGCAGCAAGATGAGATTTCTTTCTTGTAGAAATGTAAAGACACCAAGGCCTTAACCGCCAGAAAACCCTCACTAACCAGCGCATTAAAACGCTAAGAAACCTTTCAAACGACACGATGCGACATGTTTATGTTGGCCTTTCTATATCACAATCACTGCTTTTGTAAGAAGACTTCTCACTGCTGCAGTATCAATGCAAAGAAACCAGTCAAACTATTTGAGGACACACATTGATGTATCCGACACACACCCCATTCTAGTTTCACACATAGGGATTTTTGGCCTCTGAAGAGTTTGCTTAACACCGTGCTTTACCACGTATGGCTCCACTATCCATGTCACACTGATGAATCCAAGTCAAAAAGCAGACTGTAACAAAACAAAAGAAGAATCTGATTTGAATTGTCTTTAATCTAGGAAATCTCTTGTGCTAACGTGTAACATTTTTCTTAGAATTTTGCTTTTTTTGTTGTTTTTTTTCGTTATGGGCATCTCTTAAGGGGAATGAAACTGTTTACATTTGTAAATGTAGCAAAAAAAAGCAAAGGAATAAATCAGCGCTTTCATAATAGACAGAACAAAAGGAAGGATTGAGGGATACCTGCTGAGATGGGTCGATGGGTGCCTTTGAAGAATATACAGGCAGGAGGTGGATGTATAGAGGGAGAAATGGATCAAATGACGCTTGTAGGGGCTTATAAAATGAAGTTTATGTATCCATTCATCCCTTCTCTTCTGTTGTCCCTTTACCTCACTTCAGCATCACTTGTATCTTTCTCATCTGATGACTAATTTGACATGTACGTCTCCATCTCTTTCTTTTGATCTATCCACTTGTTACTACTTCCCTCTGCCACTCTTCTTCTGTTTTCCTCTACTTTCCTGCATCTCTTTATGAAGGTATTCTCACTTGGTAGCCAGGTTAAGGGGGTTTAAATGGGAGTTTAGTGATTGTGTCACACCGTAATCTGTGGAGAATAACTCAGTTATCCCAAAACTGACAACCTTTCTGCTTACGTTGACTTTGTTGGGGTTGAATTTCCCTCCTACTTGAATGGGCTTTGGGTTTTTTTGAAAGAAATTGTCACCAGCAGTAAACTTGCAAAGACATGCTAGAAGCAAAGTGCATATTTTCTCAGATTTAGGTGAGTTCGTCACCCAATGGGACTCCCATTTGATAATGATCTTTCATTAAGATCTTCATGCGATTTCTAGGAAACAGTGGGAAAGGTCCAAAAGGAAACAGGATGAACTATTGTTTTTTCCTTTGTTTTTTTTTCCGTCTTGATGAACCACAAGGATTTGGGCTGGAGACAAATTCTGATGCCAAAATGTTACAATCTTTTCCCTGTACTTTGGGAGTAAAAAATAAGAGTCTTCATGATAAGAAAACTTTCATGTTCATGCACATTTTTTAATATTGTAAGTGCTCTGCAGAACCTTTTCCTGTCCAAATATCTTGTGTTGCGTCTGCCAGCTTAACATTAACGTCTCCCATCAGTAATGTAAGGATAGTGTATATCTAAAATATAAATAAATATTGATGTTGGTAGGAATTTTGGAAGAACATTGCAGCTGTAATTTATGGCTCAAAAAATGCAAGAGAATTTGGTTAAAAAAAATGAGGTTCTGCAGGACACGTATGACATGTTTTACTTCAATAATGAGTGCCTGATATAGGTTTGATGGCATTTCACATCAGCGTTTACATTGTTGTTCATTTTTGTCTTTGTCAAAATGTGTTATAGACAATTATGCTGTTGCTTGCACTCCAATTATTATGTTCTTATTGCCAAGGAAGGGACAACACACACACACACACACACACACAGACAGAGCAGTGGTACGGATTGAGTGTACATTTTGGGATGTACAGTATTAAACGTGTGAGATAAGGGAGCGAAAGGCCAGTTTATTATTGGTCAGACACAAACACACCCACACACACACACACACACACATACACATACATCAACTATGTACATTTAACCAATATATTTTAGTAGAATTGTGTCTCTATTCAGTTGAATGGCTTTTATAGTAATTTTTTAGGTTATTTTCTTTCTCATGTTGTATTTTATTCTGCTACCTTTCTGTACTTTATTGTTTAGGTTTTATTTCATGCAAGAATGATATTTCAACATATTTTGACAGCCAAGAAAAAGTTTGTTACACAGCTAAACTTGAAGAATAATGTTGATGACGATGACGATGATAATAATTAATAAAAGTAATAACAAACATACTGAAAATGGACAATGAGTGTGTAATTCATCAATGATTTACTGTGAAAAAAAAAAAAAAATGAATGCCTTTTGTTCTATAAATCATCACCCTGTGGCTCCAGTATGAATCCCTTCAACATGTGATCGAGGAGCGGGTTCTAACCTGAGACAAACTGCAGACTTTGGAAGCACAAAGGCACAAGTGTGATAGCTGTAGGCCGAACAGATGTGATTTTGTTTAACATAAAGCTTTCATACTAAGTCAGGTGAATTCTTCAGAGGAGATTTGCAATAGGAAAATATGAAACTACTGAACATACCTCCTGCTGTGCTCTATGAATGTAGCCAGGAGCTCCACTGCCGTCACATATTTCTATGCTTTCTTCATTTTACTAGCTTGCTGTTTGTCCTCAAATAACATGTCCTCAGATTATTTATTTGACACTTGAATTATTTAATGCGCACAACAAACTTAATCAAACTGGTTTTGAATTTTAAAAAATGAATTAAAATTGCTGCACAGAAAACTGTTCATTTAAATAATTTACATCCTTTTTTTCATCCCAAATATTCTGATGTGGCGTGAATAAGCCTTAATCACAGTTATGTCATTCTGTCATACAAGAGGATGGCATTGGGATTGGGATCAAAAGGACAGTCCAGCGCAGGGTCTTTACCAACACATTTTCACTCTTTACTCATTAAATATGGCAGCTTGGGCTGGACCCTTGGCATCATTGTTTTCACGCTCTGGGTATCCCTTTGGTGCCATTTTTCAATGTTCAGGGTAGCGAATTAATCAAACAAAACTACTTGGTTAAGTTTAGGAAAAGATTATGCATTGTGTTAAAATAACTACTTGTTAACTTTTTGTTATTTGTTACATATCTCATGTTGAAGACGTTAGTTACGAATACGAGCCTACGTTACATAAATAGCATCAAGGTATTGTTGACTTTTGGTTTCACATGGGACACAAACACCAGTTCCATGAGTGAAAGTCCTGTGTGCGTTTGACGGTGACCCATCTACCACCCTTACCTTCCTCCCATACTATGTCATCTTTCAGCGCCGTGGTCAAGCAGTTGCTCATACAGATGACCCATACAGATGCTGAAAGGGTGCTTTGCGCGTCGGTTTCAGATGCTGACCAAGCTGTCGTGTTTGAATTGGGAGTGAGAACGGGTCGTCTGTACAACACTGGCCCATAGGAAGACATTGTTTTTGTTGTACAGTGTATGATTCCATATGATTTTTGTGATTCTGGGGCCATTCATGTAGTGCCACACTGAGGTCAAACATTCTCTATGATCAGCACTTGCGCTTGCACACTAATGTTTGTATCACAATTAAATCTGCTGCGAACACTTAGCCGTCATGGGATATATTGTAATTTTGATAGTGAATCTCTGGCCTTTACTAATAAATAGTAATCTTGTCTTTCCTGTTAGACAGTCATCAAGCCACAATTTCTAATTTCCACATGAGAAATATAAAATGTATTATTACAATTGTAATTTACTTAGCATTTTGATATTCTTTGAGCCGTCCTCTTGAGCTGCCGCCAGGTCAATATGTTAAAAAATCTTTTCACCTTTCCATGATGATGCGTTGTTGACCACATCCCCTTTCCCTCAATGTACCCTCAGGACAAACCTTTGCCATTTAGCCACAATAACTATTAAAGAAGCTGTACTCAACATTCAGAGCAGCAAACAAATATCTGTGATGGCATCCCTAGAGAATGAAGTCACCCCCTCTCGGGGTGCTGTAGTCCTAGTTTCTCTGCTGTCTGTTTTGATAGGAGGTCCGACTGCACGAGTTAGTTAAAAAACAATGCTATTTTACGTTCTATTGGCTTTTACAGGAACAGCACTTCTTAGAAAGCCTATTTTAATTTTGCTACAACCATCCTTTGGGGTCAGGAACTTTGACCAAACCATCAGTGCAGCGCCGCTATCTATCAGACAATCTTTGGTCTATTTTACGTTCAGCATTAGCAGTTTATCTTTGTGTTTATAATATGAACATTGATTAGAGTTTATTTAGTCTGTTGTAGAGCTGGCAGTAAGATTATGTGGCAGCGGGGCATATACGTGTGTGTGTGTGTGTGTGTGTGTGTGTGGGTCTACAAGTGTGTGATGATTGGCCACAGAAAGTCAGTGACAGACTAGAATACTAAACACCCTGGTGTCTACTGGAGAGGTCAACACACAGACACATGCAGCTGCACATAATTATGAACCTATTCAAGGCGAAAGAAAAAAAGCCATCAAATTAATAAATAGCAAAACCCAAAATACAAGGAATTTGAGAACAAAATGCAACAATTCGGAGACACGCTGGCTGCTCTCACGATGCCAAGGGGGACCAACTCATCAGATGGCTGTTGTATGCCTACACACACAGAATCATTCCATTTTTCTGTGCCACGCTTGTATATCTTTTCTGTATGCACCGTCTGCCCCTGTCTGCCGGTCTGTCAGCCTTCTTGTCTCTCTGTTTAAACACCTCGCAAACATAATTTCTGTTTATTGTATTTCATGTTTATGTATGAGTTACCTACACTGCCGACGGAGGGTTTGACTTCGTGTACCTGTGTGGGAAAGAGCAACGGTAAGGGTGTGTGTGTGTGTGTGTGTGAGAGACAGACAGATAGATAGATAGATAGATAGAGAGATAAATAGATGGATAGATAGATAGATAGATAGATAGATAGATAGATGATCTAGGTTATAGGCACTTTGAATGTTTCTCCCGTTAACAGCTGTAGAGTTTGAAAGTCTGCAAGCATGCACTGAAGAAGGGGTTAAGAGAGAACCATCGAGATAGACAATAAGATAAGGAGGCAGGGAGAGAGAGATGAACTAGCCTAGTGGCATATTGAATATTGAATGATTCCAACAGTGACTGCTGTGGGGTCTGTAGGCTGATTCCATATTCATAGATAGATAGATAGATAGATAGATAGATTGAGATTCATTAAATAAATCATTTATAACCAAACGGGCTGCTGTAATAAGATCTCTGCCTCTCACCAATCCCAGTCCCTGCTGAAAGTATAATTACAATTCTACTGTGTCAGCTGTGTATCATCGGCTTCACAGTGAGGCCCACTGCAGAGGTATTTTTGATGTGAAATATTTTTCTTTTATTTTCCTTTTATTTTGTCTTTACTGCTCAGTTGCTGCACACTTTCTCTTCTCTCTTATTTTACTTTGCTCTCCTCTCCTTTGTTTTCTAATACACTTAATTTTTATGGTAGGAGGGTTTATGTTCTTGCACAAAAAAGTTATAAACCCTAAATTTATCGAGGAAAATAGCAATACAGTAACATTAGACAGAGGAAATGAATGGGGGAATATACATTACTATTTGCTTAAAGGAGGTGCTATATAAATACTGTGGTATATAAGTATCAAAACACTGAATCCACAGAGAAATGCACAAGAAATTCACAAACTGACTCTAAAGGAGCAGGTCAACATGTTCTATGAAAGCCAAAATACAAGTATAAGCTCGAAAATCAGCACAATATGCAACCTGTAAAAAAAAAAAGTCTGGCTATATCCTGTGTTTTTATTTCTATATCTCATCAAATCCTAGGAAAAAATGTCAATCAAAAGATGTCTGTGATTACACACTATAAGCACAAAAAAGGTTATGCATGCATGCACACAGGGAGAATGCAAATACACAGTATTTTGCTGCAGAAGCAGACAGGGGAAATGCACAAGCTCATGCATATATATATACACACACACACACACACACACACACACACACACACACACACACACACACACACACACACACACACACACACACACACACACACACACACACACACACACACACAGCTTTTCCTTGCCCCGTCCTTCACATTAGGGCTCAGGAGTTCTTTAATAGTAATTCTGTTAATAATATTTCCTCACAATGGAACTGATAATGGTTAGGGTTAGGTCAGTTCCCTCACCTGCACCCCGTAGCTCCTCCGCTGTATAACCCCTCACACACTTTTCTAATAAAATGCATTTTAATTTTCTCGGGAGCACATGAGAGGGCATCAGGACAAGATGTCACAACAGCTGACTATAAATACATTTTTTATTCAAGTAGACTTTTAGAAATATGTCTTAACTAGCTGTTGTCTTTATCTTTGTTGACTCATTTTTTGCACCAGATTTTTTAGGCGGTAGTTTCTACTTGTGATTCTGCAATGTATGTCAACTTTTATAGGGTGCCATATGTGTATGGAGTGTGTGTGTGTGTGTGTGTGTGTGTGTGTGTGTGTGTATTAATAACATTTCCTTCACTTCAACTATCAACAAAAACTGAATTAAGCAGGAAGGAGACTCACAATCAGAGCACATTATTCACCAGGTAAGTGTTGGGCAAATGTTGTTTTTTCTTTATTATTTTTAGTTTATTTGTTATTATTTTGTCTGTGTGGGTTTTTTTTATTTTTATTTTTATTTTTTAAGAAAAACAGTTTTGCATCAAAAAGAAGCACCTCCCTGTTAAAGTCACAGTCTTCACATTATATTTGTGCTCAGTGCACTCGGGGCTCTGATGTATGCTCATGCTGAGTCAATGCTTCTGTTCCTCCCTGCCTTATTGCCTCCCACAGTCCAATTTTTGTGTCCAATCATCGGGCTGCTCATCGTGCAATGTCTACTCGACAATTGGAATTTGTCTCACTACTGCATTCTGGTATCTTACAAATTGAAATGATGAGCCAAAGCAGTGCTAAAACACAATTCAAAACATATTTGGTTCAATGAAAAAGTTGAGATGGAGGACTTTTACATGGAGTCATCCTTCATAATAAAATAGGAATATGAAAAGTAGACAAAATAGGAAAACATTCTTTATTCATAATTTACATTATAAGCATTTGACTTAATCAGCTTAACCACCAACGAAAATGTTGTATCACCATAATTAAAACTTTTAACCTATGCAAAGACAGCAGTTAATGGGCCTCTGAGGCAGTAGAGTTAAATAAATAAGAGCTGAAAGAAACATTCAGGTACCCTCAAACAATTCATATATCATTAATAAAGCAAGTAGCACACAAAACTGAAGTACAGGATGATGAAATATAGAAATGAGAGAGTGTCTTCGGAGGCAAATACAAATTATTCATATGATTATTAATATATGAAATGTGAATAAGCATCTTTATACAGCACATACGATCTATGTAGCTTTTTTATTTTTTATCATCAGTTTAAGAGCAAGTTTCACAGCAAAGATGAAACCTAAGGCACAGCATAGCTAGATTTTAATGAATTTAACAATGTTTTATTTAGTATATGGCCTCAATAAAACAACTATATAAATGTTACCCTACAATCAAAACCAAAAAAGAGAAATGAGAGGTTTAAAATGAATACCCTGTGTTTCACACTGTGGCCTCATAGATAACATAAACAAAACTTTCTTCCAAGATCACAAGGGGAGCATGTGTTTATTCCACACTATTATGAGAGCCCTGCAAAATACAGTAATGACCGACTTATTGGGTGATTTAATCTTCTATTCATGCTCATCATATTTCTAACTGCACTGACAGAAAAATGGTTTAAAAATCACAGCCGGAGGCAATCACACTTTTTACTTCATGATTCACAAATCGCCTCAATGATGATTCTAATCGTATGTATGCATCTTAACTTGGCTTTAGGCTACTGACATTTCACATCAACAACTACTAATACAGACTTTAAATATATTCAAGTGTGGAAATACCGAGGTCCTCTAGGATACTCAAGACTACATATTGATAACTAAAGATTAATTTTCATGAATATATTACCTCCTGAGGTCACATAGCTTGGTGAAACTTACAGAGGTGATGGTGCTAATGAATACGGTTGTGACGAGTTCAGCCAGCTCCAGGCCATAATCAGAAGCTTGCCGTATTAAAAAATACTCTGTTTTATCAAAAACTACCAGAGCTGTGAGGAAAAGGCAAAGATTCCAAATGTTTTTAGGCTTCCCTACAGTATATCTTACAGTAATCATGTCAACATCTTGACTCTCAAGTTTGGAACCATTACCTTATATGGCACAATATTGTGTCCATGGCACTTTCAAACAAAATTGCTGCGTTCAAGAGCATCATGCAGTATAGTGGGTCCACTATCTGGAAACACCTGGACATTCCTGGTCTGGCATCACCTGACTTATTTAAAAATGCATTCAATGGTGCAGACCAAAAAAATATCTGGACACAATTGGACAGACAGACCCACAACCAATCAGAGCAACAAAATGTGACTACTACAGGAAGAAAATGGTGCTACAATTCAGGGAACTAACATGTCTTTCTTAAAACATTTTGGGCAATGCAGTAACATGCAATACATATTTGATCAGTGCTGCCTAGTTTGACAGTTAAATATCAGAGTTTTGTGAGGCTGGTAAGTTGTACTGGACTTAGAATGCCGGTTACATTCAGTTATGGTTGTAATTGGCCCATCAGATAGCAAGCCTCTGAAACTCTGTCTGAATGTGGCCAAACTCATCTGCTAGAGCAAATGAAACATAAGCTCAGCAGATTTGTTTGGTTCCCAGGCTACATGTCTACTGTACAAGGGAAGAAACTTGTCCACCAACATATGACTCCAACTAATGACTCCCACAGCAACATACTATATATAACCGCTGTATTTAATGTTGGGAAACAGTTGGGCAGTTTTAAACGTGTGACGGTTCTGTTTGACCTTGTGTAACAGTTGGCGTTTTAAACGTGTGGTTAACATTGTGAAACAGAACTACTTGGTGAGGTTTAGGTAACAAAACTACCTTGTCTTGGTTAAGAACTTGCATTGTCTTTAACTGAGTCACGGATGCTTCCATCCGTAACAAAGTTGGTTGACTTTAAGTCAACGTTCACTCTTGGTTTCACTTGGTACACGAACACCTGGTCTCCTGGGCGATTGTCCTAGATTGATAGTCTTACATCACCTGACTTCCTTCTTTAATCCCCCTATAATTACTACTACCACTTGAGTTCTTCATCTAACAACAAACGTAAATGGGTTGTTATAACCTGTTTGCACGACCAACCTATATGTTGATTGTATTTTGGTGAAGACAGTCCGAGTCTACAGGCTTTCAGATAGAATGTGAAATCTGGACACCACTAAACTTAATCAACTGACCGTACCAACTCTGTGATCTCATATTGCTTTATTATTTGGCTTTAATAAATGTACCCATGGAAAGCAGTGTTTATAATTAGTGTTTTTATTAGTGAAATAATGAAATAAATTGAATTGGTCTTCTAGAAAAGGTGAGTCATCCCCGGTCGCTCAGGGACTAACCACATCCGTGACATGCTCAGAAAAGCTCAGACAGATTAAATCCAACTTCCGCTGCTCCCACTGGCTGCAAAACAGTTTTACTTCCCTTTATTGACTCCCTCAGTATTTTCCCTTGGTCACCTGAAAAAGCATAAAAAACAGGAAAAGGTTTTAAATCTCTACCAGGGGCTTCTTTCCAAGAACCCCCACGTCCCTCACTTTTCCTGCTTGAGCATTGTTGCTCTGACCTTTGATTCCCCAGAAACGCCTGCTTGTAATCTTGGCGATCCAGGAGTTTAAGCTCATTCTTGTTTTCCACTAATTGAGTATGTTTCGCAATACCTCCATTGCTATGGAGTTATCAGCTCCAGGCAATTTGGGATTATAGTGTTTACAGGGGTCAAAGTAGCACAATTTCTCTGACAACTCAGTTAACATGGATTCATATAATAACTAGTGTTCTCCACAACTCTCCATTGATTTGCTTCATTGCTTGGGTCAAGGTATACTGACCTTTGGACGGATAAAGCGGAAGAGGTTCCACTTTTTAATAAATTGAATGAGAATAATACATGTTTTACCATCTGTTTTCTATGATTGGTATATGATCTGTATTATATGCATAAAAAGTAATTATGTCAGTGATTTTGTGCTAACTAGATCATTTTAATAAAAATGTGCATGTAAACGACCCCAGTGTTAGTAAGCAACTGCATGTAGTGTCAACGTGAGATGAGGAGAAGAAGGAACAAAGGAAAACGAGAATAGACAAAGAAAAGCAAAAGGAGAGAATGAGGTGATGGTGGCTCCCTTCTCTCTTCTCCTCTCCACCCTCCACTTCATCCATCCATTATTCAGTATACCTTCAGGTCAAACTCTCATCGCCTTCTTGACATCCCTCCCTTCTTCTCTATACAGTATCTACCACTACTCTTTCCATATCTCTCTCACCCTTTCATATTGCCCAGAAATAACTCCAGGGATAAGAGGCTTAGCTATGAAATGTCACATTTTTATTGATTTTTTTCCTATTTAGGATTATATTAATTATAAGCATATGCACATATATATCTGAAGGGTAGAAGTTTCGGGTAGTAAAGACAAGTTTTTGTCACACTCTCACATTTCTTCTCTCTATATATACATGCAGGCACAATATAAGCACAAAAAGAAACCAAGGGGCAAATTAAAAGTGTCAGATTTTAGTCATTAGCAGCCACTGAATATGTAAATTCCTATTTAGGTATTGAATCTGTATAGGCCTTTGTATGTTTGACCGATAACACCACTTGCTTCCCTCCAATGTTGCTTTTCTGTGTAGGTAAATGTCAAGGCGACTGTGCATCAAAAAGTTTGCTTCTAACTTCACAAAATCAGAGTTATATTACTTGAAAAATACCAAGTTGAAGGAGAGCCGAATTTCATACATATTCTGCCGCATATTCTCTCACAGTATGGTGTTGCTGTAGCTAACATTTACTCCAGTTCCCTCCAATTTCAAAGTAAATTTCTCATTCTTCACTTTCCTGTTACCTTGGCCCCTGTTTCCTTCATAGAAACATTTACTTAATATCCATAATGGTTACAAAGGAATCCACTTTTATCTTGGGAGAAAATGGAAACTTTTGCTGCCATGTCCTGACTCACGCTCACACACTATGCTTGCAAAATTGCATGTATTAAGCATATATAGTAGCCTACATTATATTCTATAAATAGTGTTTACTGTTTATAAAGCCCCTGTCAACTAACGGACACACACACACACACACACACACACACACACACACACACACACACACACACACACACACACACACACACACACACACACACACACACACACACACACACACACACACACACAGTCCAGTCTTGCCAAACCAAATTGATTTAATTGATCTAATTAGCTGTATTAAATGTTGTAGTAGATCAGGACATCAACATAACCACTAGGCAAATGCCAACTTATGCTATTTAGGTCCGAATAGACATTTTCAGTTATAAGATAGGTTTAAGTCAATCTTGAATTTATAAAAAGCCTCAACAGGTAAATTTGTTGGCGCGGCCTTGATTTGATCTCCTATTAATATCACCAATGACAGGTTAGTGCTTGCTATTACTTTTGTTTATATATACATAACCACTCTGAGATAAAGAATAGAATAGTTGAAAACAGTTGTTAACTGTTTTACAGACAGAAAAAAGCTCCAGGTGGAGAACAACCGTGACAACAGCTGTGTCGTCAGCCCCATCACTGTTGATGATGAGTGACTGACAGGTGTTTAGGCTAATTAGTTAGCGCTTGTTGGCGATGGGAGGATGCCGTCTTTCTATATGGTGTTGAACAATGCAAGGACTAAGTTATTGCAGGATAAACACCCTCTCATGGATTTTTCGACACAAAAACTCAAAGGAACTTTTCTAAAATGAAGAAAAGGAAAGAAAAGAAATACTTGAACGCAGATCTGGATACAAAACAAAGATACCATATACTAATGGCGACTTCATTGACTTGTCGGTGTCCCAGAGTTAGCCAATGTAACATATAATTTTACAAACATTGTTTCCAATTTTGTTTCTGTAGCTAAACACCAGAGCTAGATGCACGATTTCATTATATGATCATCAAGGCAGTGCAATTTTTATACAAAAATGTTTTAAAAACGGCAACAAAAAACAACTAATGAGATGTTAATGAGTCAGAGATTAACACTTGTTATCAACACGTGTTAATTAATGTGAAAGGGAGTTAGTGTGCCCAATTGCTTTAGCTGCTTTTACAGGGCCAGTTCCGGGCAAATTTCCAGAGCTGCAACTACATTAACATTAACATTGATTAATCGAGTAATCCTTCTATTAGGTTTTGACTAATTGCATGTTTAAAAAAAAAAAAAAAAGTGAAAAATTTCCATTATGAGTTCTGAATGGAAGCAGATTAATTCACTTTTAATTGAGTAATCTATTAATCTGTTTGGTATTATCTTGTTGCTGTGATTATGTGATGATTATGCCATTCAGCCTCTGTATGAAGTGTATTTGTAAACAATTATTTAATGTTTAAAATTAAAGGTTGAATATGTAGAATCTTCATTAAAATCTATATATTTTTTAAAACAATACACCCACGGTGTGTTTTGAGGAGTACAGAATGATTGGTTTTCTATAAAAAATTAAAAATTTTGTCTGAATTTATTTATATTTTTTAAGTTTTACGGCTTTGACAATGTCTTTCTGTCCGTTCTGTTTACATCGTACCAGCCAATAGCGTAGGGCATTGCAGGTTGCCAGGGTTGTCTGTTGTTCGGCGCAGCTACTGTATTCTGGCACTGGGTGAAATGGAGTTTTCCAATCCTGCAGCTGCTTATTTGTCCCAGCAGCTGAGTGACCGGAGACGGGCAAAAACCAGAGTCAATATAGGCCAAGCATTCACTCCATGGACTGAGATAAAGGAGCTCAATGGCATTAAAACACACGCCGAAATGGCTACGTTTCTCCTTTATCGGTAAGCTAACTTAAGCTAACTAACTTTACCTAGCTGTAACGGCAACTGTCAGTCAAACTCTTCTAATAATTGTTTTTATGGTGCAATTTGCCAGAGTAGGCTTCTGGACCAGGTCTGACCAACCTTGCAACCTGTGTGTTGGAATTATTTGTTGTTGTTGCAACTACAATTTTGAGACACTAGATGACGGTGTTCTGCTCATTTTCCATATTTAACCTTTAATAGTTGTCTCACATGGCAAATTGACCTTAAATGCAGGTATAAAGAGTGTTGATGATTTCAACATGGCATTGAAAGTAATCTAAAAACACACTGTCAAGACATGTTGTTAGTGCCCATAATATGAGAGAGAGAGAGAGAGAGAGAGAGAGAGAGAGAGAGAGAGAGAGAGAGAGATTTTATTAACAAGACTGGAAAAAGCTTGACTGATTAGATTCTGATTGAGAGAATGAGCAGTGAAGGTTAAAATCGCTATCATTTTTACTAACGTTCTTCGGAATAAGACAGGACTAGAACCTCTAGTAAAAATGACCTTACCCTACGTCCCCACGTGAACCTTTTCTTGTCCGAATAGGGGTTTAGTCGAAGTAAAACTGTAAGGACGGCAATTGTAGAGTGAATGAGCAATTTAAAATGGAGCACTTGAGTAAGTGAGCAACGAAGAAAAGAAAATTCAGCATGAAAAAGCAGAGAATGTCCAGAAAATGAAGAGGTGAGACGAGAGGAACAGAAGAAGACAAAGGAGGAACATAAATTAAGAAGTGAATGGAATAGCTTGCATGACAGAGAGGGATGGATATGAGTTGTGAAGAAAATGAAAGGCACCACCAAGTGATATTCACTGACCGTAGAATCTCTCCAGAACCAAAGGCATTTTAAACAAAGTGAGGGAGATACAGCAGAGAGCTGATGACTGAAGCGAACAAAGAGGGGAGAGAGGCAAGATGGAATAAGGGAGTGAGAAAGCAAGGGATAGTGAATGAGGCAGGGGAATGGAAATGGTGAACAAATGTATTGGAGGGAGTTTAAGAGTGAATAAATGAAGCAACGAGAGAAAGCAGCGAATGATAATGATCCTCGTGGAGTTAAGGGGGACAGCATTAGGAAGGAGCAAGGTGGAGATAAAGTGAGTGACGGATGAGGGGAGAATCGGAGAAAAAGGAAACTGAGGGAAATGAATGGTGTGGACAAGATGACAACAGAGATAGAAAGGAGGAGGTCTTTCTCTCCCAGCTGCTCTTCTCTCATTTTCTAATACTTTATCACTCAATGCCATCCCATCATTCAAGGGCTTCCTTTTTCTTGCCTCACAGTCTCTCTCCTTCACCTGCTCTTCATTTCTTCATCCCACCTCTCTATTCCTTTTTTGTACCCATTGTTCCTTTTTTCTTCTTTGCTTTTAGACGCTTATTTCATGGTCATTTAGACAATAAAACATCCTGTCTCGGAAACATTATCTGCACCTTGAATAGGATTAGTAGAAATAGCATGTGTAGGGAATGAAAAAGGCAAAAGTTGACCACAGACTAAAAATACACCCTAAGAACATGATTAAAACACAAATTTAGTGCCACTACTGTTACTGGTAACATAGTCTGCGTAGTGGGTGGATTGTCACAATTCTTCCTTGAATTGGAAATGTTCCTCCACTCGAACATTGTTATGATATTCAATTTATTTGTCCGTGAAGGAGCATTTTGAGTCAATGGAGTTTAAAAACACAAATACACATAAGTAATTAATAAAAAGAAACCGTTCAATTTCTGCTCAGTGTGTCTTTGCGTTTTGCTGTCATTTACATTCACGTTTCTCTCCTCTCCTCACACTGGTGCACAGCAGTGCGCTGCAGGAGCGACTCAGCAGTCCCCTAACTTTGTCCTCTCTCTACCAACATTAGCTGCTCTTTTTCAACAATGTTAGCCTTAAAAAAATGTTCATGCAGGCGAAATTCACGGCTGTGTTCTGAGCAGAGGAATTCTTTATAGTTTAAACAGTGTAGTGCTGTGCTGTCCATCCCTTACAAGGTCTTGTGTCCAGTTATAACTGAGCATTCTGATGTGTGTAACGGTCTGTATGGTTATACTGTAGAAGCCTGGTGTCATTTTTAGGTGATTTAATGAATATACACACAGTAAAAGACCACGTGTAATGCCAATGTGATCTGGTGCGGCACTGGCTGGCTCCTTGCTAAAAATGTTCATTTGCCGACTATATCCCCTCTGCCGCATGTTCCATAGTTGCCTACTCACAAGGTAAGAATATGTAAATGATATAACAAATCTGTTTCCCCAGATTTTTTAATGTGTCATATTTCATTTCCTCTCATTCCAAAAATGCACCACCAAATTGAAATACGTATCTATTTAGATTTGTAGCACTTTTCCAGCAGTGTATACAGAAGTGAAAGATGACATCAAGACACTCCACGTACAATGAAGCCAATTGCAATTTTAAGTACTTTCTCCCTAGCTCTAAATCAATGGGAGTTATTTACCATTTAATTAGTCTGAGCTGCTGTCTGCTGCCTGTATGATGGAGTGCAAGAAAGTAGCCCAAAATGTTTGGAATGTTTTTTACCAAGTGATTAGGAGAATTGGCCTTAAACACCTGTTTCAACAAATTGTACTCAGTATAGTGAGATCAAACAGTGACACATTTTTGCTAGTTTTAAAACTATATAGTCCAAAACGCTTGCTTATAAATGGAAAAAAAACTTTTTTTTTTCTTTTTCCTACAACTTCCATTACTGTTTAACACAAGTGATATAAATAAAGGCCTTTCAAAAAATTGAAAAACAAAATGATTTTGTTCAAGGACCTTTTCTAATATCGCACTTTCATCCGTTTCCTGACACATATCCCAGGCTGGATCGTGGTGGCAGCAGGCTAAGCACGGTAGTCCAGACAGCCGATTGTCCTCTTCCCAGCAACATTTTCAAACCCCTGTGGGATCCTGCTTGTTCTGGGTTTTTCTACTATTTGAACGTTCCTGGAAAACCTCCCAAAGGAAGGCACCCATGAGGCATCGTGATCAGATACCGAAAAGCCCTTCAACTAGCTTTTTTTTTAATGCAAAGGAGCAGCTCCCTCTGGATATTTACCTTATTGCTAAAAATCAGCCCAGCCACCTTGTGGAGGAAACTCATTTTGGCCATATGTGCAGTTTCAGGCACTACCCAAAGCACAAGACCATAGGTTAGGGTTGGAATGTAAATCAACTTGTAAATCCGAATCTTTACCTTTGCTGACTTGGACCAGAAGAGCATCATCTCTAATATTAAGTTAGTGACTCTGTAACTGACTCTTGTGACTTGTCACTGACTTCTTTCTTATTGTCATTTACTAATATCTTTAATAGTCATGATGACCATATCACAGTTCCTCTATTTTCTTGTTTAACATACTGAACTTAAATCTCTTCTGCCTTTTTATAAAACATTCACAAAAAATGATTTATTATTATTTAACTGTCTTTGTTCTTTCATGATTAGGGCTGAAATGATTACTCAAGTTATTCAATTACAAAACCTTCTTGAGGATTCATTTAATTCCTATCTTGCGGGTTATGCGGCCTGCTTAACGCAGGAATAAT
Organism: Echiichthys vipera; assembly: GCF_963691815.1. NCBI lineage: Eukaryota > Metazoa > Chordata > Actinopteri > Perciformes > Trachinidae > Echiichthys > Echiichthys vipera. The sequence continues at coordinate 18,991,750 of NC_139838.1, read as the reverse complement.
TGTTTCACACGGACCGTTTTTTTGCTGATGCACACCACTACATCCAGATTTCTGTTGGTGCGATAACAGAGGGTGAAGAAATGGCCAGGAAAAGGCAGAGAATGTACAAAGTTTGGGATCATTTCACACTTAAAAAAAAGAAGCCAACAAGGTGCAATGTGTCCACTGTTAACTGTAGAACTGGCAAACTACCAAGCACGGCAGCCGAAAGCATCCGCTGTTTCGGTTTAACGAGTGACCCTGCAGTGGTGATTGCTCTAAGACTGCAAGGGACGCTCAGCTTCCCCTAAAATGTCACACAAAAAAAGTGGTGAAATATTTACTGCTGTGTGTACATTTCATTGACTAAATACGCGCTAGAAAACCTTCATCTTTTGTTCAGAATCAGCAACTTATCATGCTCGGCTTCTGCATGATGATTGGATGAGCTGTCTGAGGTGGAATCCTTGTTTGATTGAAAGCTTAATGAGGGAATCAGTGATCTTGAAGAATAAACATCCAGCAGAGCATTTTACAAGTTTTTCATTCCGTTGTTCTGAACTGTTCTGGAGATTTTACCGATCCCCAGCGACTTTGTCTTTGTTAAAAACAACTAGCGTTATGTTTGGCGACTCTGTTCTGTCACTCTGCGGTTTCTTTCCCCAGCGAGCAGCGGCAGCTGCGGGGGTTTTCCCTCAGTCACGGTCACTGACATTCACAGGCAGTCACACTTTACAATAGCCTGGTGCAGCAGCTCTAGCTGGGCCAAGGCCGTTTAAGCAGCATAGCTCTGTTGGCTATTGAGAGGACACTGGTCAAGTCCCTGGAAAAAACACCTAGTTGGTACAACAAGGTCACAGATCATTTTCTTGAAAAGGAACAAAGGGTAGAATTTACATATAAATAAACACATAAACACATATATGATGTAGGCTGGAAAAAGGAGCTTTCCCTCCTTGAAAGACCAGCAGCTGCCACTGTAACCCTGTTAACTGGCGTCTTCCGATGTCATTGTGCAGGGCTATTCAATTGGCAGCCCCTGGGCCGGATCTGGCCCGCAAGGGAATATTTACTGGCCCTTTGAGTAGAAGCCTATGTGAGAAAGTAATTCATGGCCGTAGTGGCCAATGTTGACTGTGGTCATCTCTCGCATCTCAGCACAATTGTCTCAGCACATCACCTACTGACACGCTGAAAGACTTGCTCCACAACAATGCTCCGCACGCTCCCGCTATGCTCTTCTTTGTGGGTTTCTGAATCCCTTTGGCAACAGCTTGCCACGCTCTGCTCTGTTGTTGTTCTTGCAATCATTTCAGGTTAGTTAAATCTGTGGATAAATCACCACAATGTCTCTTTCTATTCTGATAAAGAGAGGTTGACAATAAACTGTCAGTTCAACAGCGAATGGACAGATAAGTATTTGTTTATAACTGTCACTGTGAAGCTGTGTTTACTCTGCAACCAGATTATATCTGTGTTTAAAGAGTATAACTTGATAAGGCATTTTCAGAAAAATCATGCTAACTTCAACACCACTTTCCCACTGAACTGTAAAAAATTAATTTTACATCACCTTAATTTTTGTCAGTCAAGATTTTGATTAATAAACTAGTGATTCATACGTGCTTGTACGCCTGGTAAAGTAACAAGTAAGTAAAGTAATCAGATAAATGTAGTGGAGTAAAAAAGTGGAATATTTCCCACTGATTTGTAGTGGAGTAGAAGTATAAAGTAGCATGAAAAGAAAATACTTAAGAAAAAGAACAAGAGCCTCAAACTTAATAAGTAAATTGAAGTAAAGTAATTGAGTGAAAACCTCTAGTTATCAGGTATGTTTATTTAATAAGGATTGTTTTTTGGCAAGATTGTTGCACTTTGAGTTGGCCTATTACTACTTCAATTGATTAGCTGTTATGCTGTTGCACTTTCCACTATTTCCACTAATTTCAAATGAATTGAATAGCCCTGCCATAGTGACTTCAGATGTTAAAAGCAAGAAGAGAATGGGTAGCCGTCCTTGTGAATGCCTCTATGTTTAGTTTTTCATGGCAATTTTAAAAATAACGTTACCTACCTTTTTTATCTGATTACTCTATTGATCAATGGCAAAATCGGTAGAATACTCGATTACAAAAGGATTTGATAACTGCAGCCCTACTCATGATGAGACATTATCATATGTGATCCTGGAGGCACCTACTGCAGTGGGAGTTTTGAGTATTTTTACAACCATGCAAGTTAGATTTAGTTAAGCAAGTTATAGTGAGACAATAAAATGAAGACTGCGTTCAAAGTTTGGTGTGGTACAAGCATGGGTGCTTATCATTATTTTTCTCGTATATCCTTCAGATGTTTTTTTTTTTTTTTTAAATGATTGGAAAACTGCTAGACAAAAACACATTATTGTAAAAATAAATCTATAAAATTAAACATTATTGGAGATATTTTAAGATATTCAGTCAAAAAAACCTTTAACTCGTGTGGCACTTTAGTCACGACAACAACACACAGGCATTTTTTTGTTGATTAAATTAGTGGGAGCTGAAGATTTGCAATATTGTTCGATTCCCCAAAGAAAAGAACATCTAATCCATCAAATTAGTTAAAAAATTGTAAACTTTGAAATAATGGCTTCCTTACTCTTACTGTTAGCCTCTGCCTTTGCAATCTGTAGCACAGGATGGTTCAGTTCTGGAACTGGTTAAACTGACTATTTAATCTTCTGCTGTGTTGCAGTCCGACTCAGCAGTGTCTAATTCCATCATAATCTCTAATGAAATATGTATGACATTGAGTTTATGGTCTATCATGTACCATTCTTATCCCAGGTGTGTATGTGTTCTTAGCCAGGTCAGGCCAGGTTGTAAATGGACTGACAGACAGCATGAAAAAGGATAGAGGAGAGAAGAAGATTAGAGGGCGGGGAAGAAAAAAAGAGAGGACAGGAGCAGTTCAGGACAGGTGAAGCGTGGAGAGAAGGAGAGGAAAGGACAAGAGCTGATGAGAGGAGAGGGGGAAAAATGAGGATAAGTGTACCCACGCTGAGACAATTAGTCCCACCTGCAGCTAACTCAAACTGTGAATGTCTGTATGCCTGTGTCAGGGTGTGTGTTGTGCCTGGGGTATTGGAAGGTGTACCTTGTGTACCAATGTACTGAAGGCTGTGAGCTTGTGCACTCTGGATGCGTAAGTGCGTTGTGTCTGAATATGTGTGTACGCTTCCAGCGAGATAAATAGAGACAATTGGTAAACCAGTGAAAGACAGAGTGAGCAGAGAAAGATGGAAAGAGAGACTGAGATCGGACTGACCAATGTAGAAGACAGCAGAGAGTGAGGTAGACAGGTGGGTAAGTCCCTTTCTTCTCAGTTCGGCTCTATATATAAATACAACCTCAGTCCACCTCTGTGTCTCTGTCCCACCCATCTTTTCCTCTCCACAACCAATCTTTGCTTCCGGCATGATGCTCGTTTCTTGCCTCATCTCGACACACCGAGTCAGTCCCTGCTGGTCTGTTCCACTGAATAACTTTTATCGTCGTTATTATTTGCAGAATGCTCAGCAATTTTCTCCCCATAACCATAACACAAATGTCCCAGGATTATGTGTGGGCTCTTATCCCTTCTTTCCCAGAACACCACACTTATTATAGTCTCACACACATACACCTGCTTTGTTGTTGTTGTTGTTGTTGTCAATACTGCATAGGGGTTTTATCAGGTATTGTTTAAAATTGCTTAATGACTGTGAGCTCTCACAAACCCTCTGCTTGCATGTGTAAAGTGTTTTGTGACACTTCTCAACCAAGTGGCCTTTAAATAAATAGGATTAATGAATATATTACCTGCAATGTGTGTATGCGCGTTCATGTGTGTCTCCGAGGGACAATTTAATGTCAAATTTTGCTGTTTAACTTATTGCTTGCACAGCAGCACAGTGCTGCAGAATACACACACACACACACACACACACACACACACACACACACACACACACACACACACACACACACACACACACACACACACACACACACACACACACACACACACACACTCTGAAGACACAATGACACTCGTGTTTCTTTGACATACACTGCAGCAATAAATCTTTATGGGTTGACTTGGAGTTTAGGCATAAACCAACAAAACTTCAGAAGGAGGAATTTCCCTCTCCATAGCAAAGGGCCTCATAGGTCTTCAAACTGAATGGGTTTATGATGGCATGTCTTACAACTGCATTTATAATGTGTGAAACAGTTGTTTAGGTAACATGAAGCCGTGAAAAGCAATGACAAAGCATTAACTGACAATCAGAGTAAAAAAGTCACGATATGTGGAAGCAAAAAGGTGGGCTGTGGAATGCTTTAAAATCGTCTCTGAGCAATATAAATGATATTTGAAATTGTGATGACTATACAACCAAATCATAAATGTATTCTGTAAATGGTGGTAAGGGAACATCAATGTAAAAATACATTGTAAAGTATTACATACAATTAGGTGTTGGCAGGAAAATGTACTTACAGAAAGCATCAAAAGAAAAGATACTCATTATGCAGGTCACTCCCTTCATTGTTACATATTTTGATTTTTTTTGTATTAAATTTGCATTTGCGTAACTACGAACTAAAGCTGTGAAATTTAGGGTATGAAGTAACATCAAATGGAAATTCTCAGGTAACGCCAACCAACGTTTTCGACACATTCCATTCTTGTGTGGATGGCCTCTAAAAGGCTTCACAGTTTTGTTTGTTTTTTGAGTCCTGTAAGCTATGTTTGCTGGTTGAAGGCTTGCTACCATGACACTGATGTCTGCCTGTAAAATGTGGAAACTGACACAAGGGGGAGCGCTAACTTTGTTACACAGCAGCGAGCTTATCGTCTTAATGATTACAGGCATCGTTTGAGGTACACAGATAATGAGCACAACAATATCCACAATGTGTATTACACTGGTTTTGGTCTAGAATAAAAACTTGCAACTTAAAAAGTGGATTCATTATTATAAGGGCTGTGACCTTGGAGCCATCACTGACTGATGGACCAGCCAGCAGGTCTTGGTGTGGGCAGAAGAGAGTCCAGACTGTTAGTGCTGTACAATAGCTTTGCTTCTTGAACCCAAACTGCTCAGATGTATCGTCTACCCACACAAAAATACGAATATATTTTGTCCCAGAACAGATTAAAATGATCTGGGTTGTGCTGATACTGCAGACAGAGAATCAATAATCAGTGAAGCGAGCCAATACAACCATTTACAGTGGGAATTGGACTAGAAACTTTTTATCCAGACCTACTAAATGGTAGAAATTGTTTCCTGATATCCTGATGAGGAGGGAACCACATAGAAAAAGTAAAAATGGGCTTTTTTGCCAATTAAGTTGTAACCATGAACAGAATGACAGGATCAGCTGATGGAGATATTTGAGAGACAGGTTGGTATATGGGAAAAAGCTGAGATGGAACACAGTCTTAGGGGAGTTTTTGAGGAGGTAGTCTGCTCTCAGGAAAAAGCTTTTCTAGTAGTAAAAGTGAAGAACAAATACCCTCTCTCAAAGCATGCTATCTCAAGCAGGTCTTTGGCTGGGTGAGAAGGGTCATGGGAATCTGCTACACTTTTCTGACACTTTGCTGGTTTGATAGAGTGAAGCAAACAGCTACTGACCCTCTCAGTAGGGCAGATGAAACTGCAGATATTTCTGAAGGGTAGCAGAAGACAGGAGCCAACCCGTCAGTGATGGACATTGTAAATGATGCTTTTAAAAAAGATCTATACTTGGATAAGTATTAGTTATAGCATATGTCGTGTTTTCAATTGCAGTGTGGTACATGGTGGGCAGCATTTTTGGGAGTGTTTGAGATAATGCTAATGGGAACTTTTAACACCCATGCTCACTGCTGTGCATATTATTTAAAAATAATGTGACGCTTTTATTGATCAGCATACCGTCCGACTGTGGTATACCTGACAACTCATCATTTGTATTCAGTATTGAGTTACCATGGCAATGCACACTGTAGCTCGGTCAAGGGGCTTGATGGGAAATGAATTGTGTGTGTGCGTGTTCGTGTGCTTGTGTGTGTGTGTGTGATTGTTTGGAGATCAGTGGGGAGCATGTGTCAAGTCAGGGCTGCATGTGATATGGTTGAGCTTTTGTCAAATGTGTCTGATATAAAGACTATACTGATAAAAACTAATTGAGACATTAAAAAGGATGAGGACAAAACCATTATCATGTGACAAGACATGTCAGGTGTGAGAAACAAAAGATACTTCAGACTGTGGGGGGTGAGAATTGCCTCTGTTCTGTGTGTGTCTATGAACATTATACTTGCGAGTTTAAAGCCCAGTGTTCGTGTGGGTGAGTCTGTGTTTTGCACTGCTTACATCTGAAATCTCACAAGACCCAGATGTGTCCAGGTAGATTGTGACAGATACACTAGTGAGATCTTCCATTCACTTAAAAGAAAAAAAAAAAACACAGCTAAAATTATGACGGTTAACGGAATATTATTAAATGTAAAACTGGCAAAATACCACACGCTGAACATACTTAAGTGCCGATGATTCAGTTAACCATCGTTTTATAGAAAGCATATTTTTTTAGAGGTTTTATTGGTTGTGAATGATGGGCAGACACCAGCACTGCAAACAGGCAACAATACAGCAATCTGCCGCTTTCATGCAAAATAGGCAATAACTTACTAAACTAATTTCAAATAATGGAAATGAATTAGTCAATCTTTATCTTAGAGATATGATCTTTATAAGTGATGCCCTGTTACAGCTCATTTTAAGGTACTTTGTCACATTAAAGGCATTTTACACACTGGGGATCCAGTGCGTCAATATATTATTTTCAAACTGTATTTTTTGTGTAGCTTTACTTCCATACTGAAAGCAAATAATACGCAGTGATAAAGCGCCGCAATTTTTTCCCAGGACTAGGTTGATTTTTCAGATTTTTTTTACAACCGTGACGCATGAGGATGATAAAACAATACAGAAGCTCTGTAGTTTGATTGAAGACCAAATCCCCTTTTTTACATTCTTACCTTTCACAAAAAGCCCTAGGCTGCTGTTGAGCTGATCTGGCAGGCAGAAGACATCGCCGGTATGAATATTTGCTGGCGAGTGTTTTGCGTTTTTCATGTGGTTTATTTGTTACGCCCCCAGTGGCTAAAGGCATTAACTAATATGTGTAGTGTTGTGTAGTTGAGCTCAAAATGAAGGAGTTCAAATATCAGAATAAAAGTCAGTGTCAGTAGGTAGGTCTCGGGTCTTGTTAATGAGGCCATTATAGGCGGGAAGAGACTGTTATTGTGTTGTGAGGTTTTGTTCCTTATGGGCCGTAGCCTCATCCCAGAGGGTTGTAGTTCAAACATTTTGTGTCCAGGGTGGGAAGGATCCGCCACAATCTTTCCAGCCTTCCTCTTGGTTGCTTAAAGGAGGGGGGTAGAAAGATAGAGTCACAAAACTTTACAAATGTTACAAAAATGGAGGGTAAGAAGGGAGGGGCCATTGCACCACTACTTAACAGCCCTGGCCCAATTTGGCATCATGGCTGGTGTGATCCTATAGCAAGGTGGTCTCTAGTTTTGTAGAATTATGAGTCGTTTGTTTGGTAAAACAACATTAAATGTGTTAATGAGTGTAGCACAGACTCATTAAAACACACTACTGTCATTAGAGGCTCAATTGGGCCTGAGCTGTCCAGGAAAGGCAGTGTTCCTAATAAGAAGCACATCACATTTCTCAACAGGAACACAGTAGAATAGTTTATAAACTTTAATTAGCTAGAAACCATCTTGCATTTGGATTGCACCAGCAGCAACACCAAATTGGACCAGGAGTGTAAATCCCAAATGCACTGTAATAAATTTAATAATCAGCGCCTGTCTGTCCTCCACCAAATAGCACCAGTTAAACTCGAAAACAAAAAAATAAACCTTTTATTTGTTCAGGGAAGTTTCACTGTGAAGAAACCCTTCTTTTATTGTTGAGAACATGTAGTCCCAAACAAAAGAACTGTGTGACAGCAAGGACAAGCAGTGATAATATATAATATAAATATTCTATATATAGCATGCGCTTGAGCCATTTTTTTAGGTGGCTAAAATGTGTTTTTGCTGCTGTTCCCGTTCACAGCCGTACATTGCTTGGCTCCTGTGCAGGGACTCCGGTCTGCTGCTCAAAACTGGGGGTACGCTGACCGTCATTTAGTAATAGTAATCCACTGACTGTCTATTGGTAAATATATGATTAATGCCACTATAAGCCTCCCACAAAAAAAAAATAACATTTTTTTCCTTAATAAATCTTTTTGATTTGTTTATTTATTTATAAGATGACATTTTGCTTCTCAACAGTTCCTAATCATCTGTACCATGATATTTTTGAATATAATACTACCAGTCTACATTTCTCATTGCAGAGTTGCGCAACTTTGATTAGGTTCAGTGGCCCTTTTCTAATAGAAAGGTCATTTACTGCTGGCTTGAGGGATCAAAATGATAATGAAGTGCCAAAGTGTGAATTATAATAATTATGTATAAAATAAAAGTTTACAGCTCTCAGATTTTTAATGGGCAGGTTGTATTGTATTATTGGCACCCCCCCCCCCCCCACACACACACACACACACACACACACACACACACAAACTCCGACATTACCACCAGATGCATTCAGGAACACTAACTTCGACACAGTCAATATCTGACACCTATTCATAACCTTTAAATTAGGCCTTTCGAATAGGGAAGCAGATGCACACAAACGGCTGCTTCCTGTAGAAGCTATAGATCTGAGTACAGATACACATATACACAATCATACACACCCATGGACAGCAGAATGACACACAGTTTCAGTGGGACCAACCCGTACATACAGTTGATCGAGAAATGTATTCATAACCTTTAAATATGAGCTGACATGCAATACACACAAGAGATGAACTCATTCCGTCAGACGGACACACCCCCAGTGACCTTGCCATTTTCTGTGGTGTATGATTGATGAGCCTATTGATGTTCCATATGGTTCATCTCTGGGGTTATGACCCAATGTATTGATTGAGGACCATGTTTAAGTCTTTGTGCATGGGCATATCTGTTTTGCATTAGATTTTAAATGTGTGTGACTGACTGTGCAAGGCAGTCTGTCTTGATGCATGTGTATGTGTTGTCATGAATGTGTGTTTCAGGCGCGTGCGTGACCTTCTGTCATTGATTACAGGCAGGCTGTGATTGGAATAATCACTCTGCTGTCAGGGGGCTCATCACTGAGGCATTCAGTCCCTCACCTGTTCCCTGGACAAACCTCATATGAGATGTTCAGGAAAAATTGCTTTGAGCAGTGGTGAAATGTGGATGTCATACAAAAAATACCCTTAATGGCATTCTTCTTAAAGCTCTACTAGACACATTCTGTTTTCTTTTGTAAAAATCATCCAGTCTGACATTCATCTAACTGACATGGATAATTGCTCAGTTTATTTAAATTAAGTTCTATTGTTCTGTATGGTTACAGTGAGAGCATTTTCTTGTACACAGGAAGTCAGGCATAGCAGGCCAAACTAGAGCCCATCTTGAGATGGGATCATACCAGCCACAATATTAAATCAAGCAAGGGGCCCCTACTTCCAGCCCTTGCTCAGACCCCACTCTTTTTGGAACTCACCCTTCATTTTTGATCTCAACCACACAATTATAAGATTTGTGACTCTATCCTGTAGGTTCGACTGATATCTTTCTTTCAATTGCTGATGCTGATATTAGGAGTGCAGGGTGGCTGATGGCCGATTTATAATGCTGACATTATGTTGTTATTTTTTTTGCACCAGATGAAATACAGCAAATTAATAAGAAAATAATGAGACACACAATTGCTGAACTTAAATGAACATTTTACACTGTTATTGTCTGCATTGTCTATGTTTAGTCTGTGTTTACTTGATGCAATTTTTTGAAAACATCCAGTTGTCTGGACAGCCCCTACAAGTCTGAACATCTGCCTGTCAAATGGCGAAACTCACACAAGGAGGAGCTCTAATGTCGTTCCACAGCAGCAATGGGCCTCGTAAGCACAGGCAGCGCCGATACGGCATAATTGGCATAATCGACCTGATTAAAACTACTATCTTGCACAGATATAATTTCAAGCAGCCTTTTTAGTCTCCTTCGAAGTGCAGCTTTGTCCCAACTCACACCAGTTGTAACACATGGTACTTAGTTATTTTGCAAGGGACTATCAGTCCAGTACATATCGACTCAGACTTCTGTTGACTGACAAAATGCCAATTGCAGTTTTCTTCAAAGAATGCGGCAGCAGCTGAGCTGAAATGTGGTGCTGAAAGAACAGCGTCTGGCTAGACTTCTTTTTCAGAAAAGTCAAGAAATGGATTTTTCATCTGACAAAACTTGTTTTCAGTATACCACACAATGGTGACATGCAGGCCTGGAATTTCATAATTTAGGGTGCAAGGCCAGTTGACCTACAACGGGACAATCTTTTTTGAGGGCACAAAGACAGGCAGGCAGGCAAAATCAAATATGATTTGGTTTCACTTAAATAGACAAACGACTACAAATAAAGGAGCTATATCCACCAGTAGAAAAAAAAAGATGTCTCTCATTTTATTAATCATAACTCCAGAAATGAGTGCAGTCCAAACACTTTAAAAATAATCACTATGTTGGGCTCAGTAGTCAATGTCAGCCTGTCAGCCATCAGCCCAACCCTTGTTGCAACTTGTTTCTATTATATTAAGGTGTCCTCTAATAAACTTGTTTCTAATGTGCAAAAATAACGTACAGTAGTAATGCAAAGCACTTAAGATCTGTACAGAAAGCACAACGGGACAGAAGATGCCATGCAAACAGCAATTAGGTGGTTTCCCACCGATATATATCTATATGTTGGACTTAAAACAGTATGATGGGAAAGCAGTTACAAACAAACGTTTATTTGTTACCCTTTTTGCTGTTTTGTTCTTGCAGGGACATTTGAACCCTGCATGGTGCTGAAAACAGCTCGTGTACACACAAGCTGTCACACACTGCTGCTGCATCTGGGGATCACTGGCCAGATACACGAGAACATTGCCTAAAGCCAGTCTCTACCTTTTTTCCCCCCTACCTCTTTTGTTTCTTTCTGCTGAGTTTGCAAATTAGTATCCACACACAAATTCATAAGGATACACACACAGACATAAACACAAACTCATTCTTTCAAGAAGTTGCTGGCTTTTGACTCAATAAGAGGAGAATTTTGAAATTTCACAAGAGAAAAAACAAACATCAAAGGCTAAAGTTCTATGGTCACGCCACCAGTGGACCTAAATTTAACATGTTAGTATAGACCTTTTTAGAGGTTGTTTAAGTCTGTACCAAATGTAATGGCAGTCTATCTAAAATGACTCTTATGATATTTTAGATTAGTTACGTTTTATTTTGAGTAACCATTAAATGCAATGCAAAATGAAAATAGATGGACCTTTAGGAAAGGTAGGGGTAAAAAGCCTGGAAAGGACTATCTAAGTATTGCTGATTCCCATCCAGACCACATCTAAACATCTTTTTATGTTTCTGTCAGCATGCCATGATGTCAGCCATGTCAGCTCTTACACATGTTGCTTCTTCAACTGTCAGCCTCCTGGAAAAAGGGAAGTGATAAAAGAAAATGGATAGCTTTGGAATGTAAATCGGCATGGAGACTGGTGGACTGATAGCATCACTCACATAAAGAAAGTATACGAATGGATTGTGTATATATGATAAAAAAACATATAGACAAAGTGATTTATAGTGTAAGTGTGTGCCAGTTGAGCAGTAACACAGCTCTTGTTGTGTAATTCATTCATTCATCTTCAACCGCTTATCCCGGGGGGCTGGAGCCGATCTCAGCTGACATCGGGCGTGAGGCGGGGTACACCCTGGACAGGACGCCAGTCTATCGCAGGGCACATAGAGATGAACAGAGGCAGACAACCATTCCCACCTAAGGGCAATTTTTAGAGTCATCAATTAACCTAACACGTGCATGTCTTTGGATTGTGGGAGGAAACCGGAGTACCCGGAGAAAACCCACGCAGACAACATGCAAACTCCACAACCTTCTCGCTGTGAGGCGACAGTGCTAACCACCGTGTAAGTGCAGGTTAATTTCACGCATGCACTTTAGCATAGGATTTGATAGTTACTGCTCACATGTTTTTTTTGTTTGTAGTCGAGTGGTGGAGCTTGCATGCCATCTGCACTTTATCTGCTAAAATGCTGTGAATTCAAGGCCTTCTGAGCTGTCACGACTTTGTCTCAGTTGCATTGATCCTGTACGGAAGATTTTTTTTCAAACATAAAGGTAGATACAGTATAATGGTTCCAACGATATACCGCTTTCATGCCGCTTTGTCTACTGTGATATGAAATGACTTACTTGAAAAATTACTTGAAGGGTCATTTTAACTGATGATAATAATAATAATAATAATAATAATAATAATAATAATAATAATAATAATAATGATAATAATAATAATTATTATTATTGTGTGATACCATAAAACTGTGATATATTCTGAGAAGATCATTGTACCGTGAACATCTCAAACTGCTGCAAACTTGGTAGCATTCTGATTATAGCTACAATATTAATTAATCGAGTAATTGCTTAGTGGATAGTGAGAAGGTTGCAATCTATGATAGAAGAAGATAGAAGATGCTGGAACACATCAGTTTAATGCAAAACTAGGAAGCACCATCATGAAACCAAAAAATATAAAATACAGATTTTGGTTTCTGTTTTTCTTTTTTCTATGACACAAGGCAATTGTTAGACTGCATGTTTGCCAAAGTAGACCAAACATATACAAACATATTTTTGTGACGGTATAATGAAGTAAAACCCTTACAGTTAATGGATATTAGTAAGAGTCTATCAAGTGGTTGTGTGTGTCCTCATGGTCAGTGTTCTGTAGCTTTTAATGGTGGAAGTCATTGATTAGGGGATACTGATATTGCTATGTGTTACAGGAAAGTTTTATTCACAAGTTATAACCCGAAGTCACATTGGGTTACTTGAGAATAGCTCTGATTTGAAATATGTTTTATTTAATTAATTTTTCCACTCTTAATGTATCACAAATTACAAATCCATTTCCTCTGCTCTGGCCAATGTCATAAATATCTTTTATCTTCAAGGCTAGAGCCAGCGCCTACTACTGTAATTCATCAAAGGGTGTGCAGAGGTATGCATGCATATACAGTTGTATTCTAGTTTTCCTACAAAAGATTTATTGCATGGTATCAGAGGTCCTGATTATGCAGCATCTACCTCTGGTTATTAAATAATTAATGTTTCACACACACACACACACACACACACACACACACACACACACACACACACACACACAGAGGAATCTGTTGGTTATATTTAAAGCCATTTAAGCGTGTGGTGTTGATCTGTCAGGTACCCAGTTGTTTGGTTCACACAGCTTTGGTCCCATGGGGCTAATATTTGTTTCCCACTAAGACGTGACGGTCATCGGTGCTAATGGATTGGTTGACCGGCACACTGTCAGCAGATAATTCACAATGATCAGCAAAGCCTCACCCATAGGGATGATGTGGTATTTAAGAGTCCCAGGATTGCCTGGTAATTTAATTTGTCCTTTTGTGAAACCAAGAAAAGACTGGGTAATTCTCAGCCAAGTGCTTATCAGCCAAGTATGCATTTAACTAAACTAGAGGCTTGAGTCTATTTTTCACTCTCATTGACTCACCTCATTTAATCCTTGAGGAGGGACGTTTTGAGATAACCTTGACTTGTGATATGCATTGAATTGTAACACCACTATGTTTTACATGAACACAAAATGTGTTGTGAAGTTTGACCCCACATTCCTGTCCAATTGTGTGAACACATTTACTGAGAACTTGTGAAGTTATTAATTGTGTGTGATGTCGTGATAAAGTGTCTGACTTTAAAATTCTCAGGTGAGGGCAGCATAGTGTTTCAGTTTACAGCATTGTTGCCTTACAACAAGTATTGGGTTGGTACCTTTTTTGACCTCTCTCTGTTTGCATGATCTCCCGTGTTTTTCTTGGAGCATTGTTAGATTCCAAAAGCATGCAAGTCAAGTGAACCGGTCACTCGAAATTGCCCTTTTGGTGTGAAAGTGAGTTGATTGGTGTCAATCTGTTGCTTCTGTGATTGGCTGGTGACCCGTCCAAGATGTCATGGTGTTCTCTGTGCATACTGAGATAAGCTTCTTTCCTTATTCTTTCAGACTGTCCTTTCAACTGAATGCATTGTTGTAGCAGTAGATTACAAGAAGGTAGCAAGCACGGGCTGTATAATTATTTGCTGCTAATATTGCTTTGTTGGCAATATTCACACATGAAGTAAAATGCAGGAATAGATAAAGATAAGTTAGCAGACATTAGGTATGCACAGATTTATTGGCCGAAGCAGTTATTTTTCTATAATATTTTTATGTGAATGAAGGCATTATAGGTTGATTGTATGATTGAATTTTTGCTCATCAAAGATAGAGTAATGAAGACGTGAACTACTTTTACAGTTTAGTTATTTTTTAATAATTGTGATTTCTTTGTTTCCTTAGAACAGAAGGGGGAATACATAACAACAAAAACAAAATGAACAACACCAAAAGCATTTTGTTGTTGGCTAATTGAGCCAGAGGCTGAAATAACAATAATAATAATAATTATAAAAGCAATAATAACAACAATAATAGTAGTAGTTGAGTTGATTGTATTTCCAGATCTCGCTCAGTACAGAGTTAATGAGGGTTCAGGGTTAAGTACAAGGACTGCCCTTGTAGTACTGGACTACATGGTTTGCATATCATTTAGCATTAATCAACCCAGAGATTGTTATAATAGCATGAATGTTTTTTTCAGCAACACTTTGTACTACACACATTGACCTCTGAGAGCTTCCCTTTATACTCAGCCTTTATTGTTAGCTGACTGAAGCAGTTTGGGGTCATATGTCCTGGTCATGGGCACATAAATACTAGTAAATTAACAAGGTCAAGCCTCTGCTTACATCGCCTACCATTTAACCGTAAAGTTACTCACACCACAGGTATTGTATATGTATGTTTAGATTAGAAGATGGAGCTTCCCGTCCCCAACTAACACTACCCTTTGTACGGAACATTGATGTTGGGCTGTGTCCTGCTTTATTATTATTATTTATTTATTTTTGTGAGTGGTCCTGCCTTATGAGTTGGCAGCATCGGCTGCTGTTATGGCGTGGTGTCCTTCAACAAATGTTTAGGTTGATGATGCACAAAATGAGCGCCAAGTCACTCTACAAAGTGTCAGAGTAAAAATTCATTTTCATGTCCTTCTTAGACAAATGGTTGTGGAACTTTAGGATTCTATTAAATTGTGTTGAGGCAGTTTTTTTCTTCCATGCCCTGATTGTTTTCTATTTTTTGTGCAGGTTGGATTTTGAGTTGAGCCTGCGATCTATCGTGATCCCTGCAGTGGGCAGAGCAGCATCCAGGCTTCAGATGGACGATGATTCAGATAACAGGGCTTAAAGGGCTTAAAGATTACAAACAAACACTACCTGAGTAGTAAATGGAAAGACAATAGACGAAACTTGACTCACTAAAGGAAATATATCGGTAAACCATTGGGGTTGGGATTTATTATTTTCGTTTTTTTCTTTTCCTACATGTTGTTTCTCATATGATTTTGACATTAGCCATGGTTCATTCACTACCAGGGCGATCTAAGAAAATAATTCTGACCACCACCCCACCACTGCCGCTGCACACACACATGTGCAAATAACTCACCAATCGTCAGTTGTTGGGCTGACGGTGGCTGGTTGGAAAAAGTTAACATATCGCCAGACCCTAGTTGGAGGTAGGTGGTCCTGTTGGTTAATAAGGTGCATCTACAAATATTGTATTATTTGGTAGACTCTACTAAATAAACGTATGATCTCTTTTTGTTTCTATGTAGTTTTAAAGAATGATATAACTGTCCCTGACAGTATTATTGTAATTGTTTTGAATAACTTATAGTTTTGTTTCCTTTGATAAGGTGTGCACTACAGCAGCAATGCATTCTCTTGTTAACAGGGTTGGGTAACATTTGGAAATTTTCTGTGTCAATACCTTGAATTTCCTACCAATACTACAAAGATACTTTTTACGATACTTTGAGTCAATGAAAACCTTGTACCCTAATTGTAGTCAACTTTTGCAAGCAATAAAACATATCAACAAAACCTCTCCAGCTTTGAAACTGGAACAAATCTAAAGTAAACTCATAAACCTCTATTTATGTCTCTCTCTTTGGCATCTCTCACTCCATCTGTGCATGGCTCCAATACAATAGAAATAAAGTGTTTGTAATCATGCCTATCAATTCTTTCATATACTTTCCTTTACATTTATTGAATAAATTACCAGCCTTGTACTACCTAATAATTGAAAAATAGTGAGATAGAATTATCAAATGAAGTTGGGATAATTTGCAATAATTTTTGTGTTAAAAGTTAGAATAATTTGAAGGTAATTTCAATGGAATTTCAAATGTGTTACTTGCTAATTATCACCTACTGACCATGAAATTTGCAGACCTGTAAAATGTAGTGTTGTCACACTCTGTCCTCCATGGCACATGGCTGACTGTCTTCAACATAAGTTATTCAAGTTTCAGTTAGAGGACATCATGAGTACCCAGTGAGCTGGAAATATTTCCCTGTCTAATAAAGACATAAAGCTGTATCAGAGGCAAGTGAGGAATCTCATTGTTAAACAGAGCTCACAGTCAACCTTGTTGTGAGGCGTCATTTTGCCCACAAGTTGTCTGATATGATCCAAGGACAAGCTTCAGCATGTTATTTGTACTGCTGAGCTGATCAGATGTTCATATTTCAAGGACCTGTTTGATATAAGGGAAGGGAGGGGTAGTACTGTTAAAAGTGTTTCAGAGGCTTTTGTGACCTGACATGAATAGAAATCTATGAAGTAAATTTAAACTGTATTGAACAAAAATGTTACATTGACTGCAGGTGCAAAAACTTTTCAAGTAGTGTTTCAGTAGCAAAAATGTACCTCTCTGTGTGGTTATTTCTAAGTATATATTATCACTTGTGTGTACATAGTTTTTGAGGATTCACTGTGTACTATATGACACATTTCTGTGCATGCCTTAGTGTGTGTTTTCCCCTTCCAAATGAGGAATTGATTAAGGTTCAATCTGATGCCAATTTTACTGCCTCAATAGTCTCCTTTCAAAGACCTTAGACTTTCTCTTACTATACTGTACAATGTCTGTTGAGTGCACCTTGTACATCGGGTGGTTTTCACCTTCGTCACAAATTTGTATGTGTGCAACTCGCTGGATTTACTCCATACTGGCTGGGAGCTATATAGGTCAACATGCTGTTTTTACTGTTTGTGAATGTGTGTTTATATTCCTTCACACGTCCAGGTACATGTTGCTGGGACATTTCACGTGTAAAATAGCACACAAACAACAATAATTTAACATTCACTTTTTGTGTAGGGATAACCTGAATGAATCCTCAGTGTGAGCAAAAACACAATGTATTTAGCTATGTTCTGATGAAAATATGGCAGTTTGGAACATACTATTATCTCGAGAGTGACCAGGAGAGTCACAACCTTCTCTAATTGGTGGTGCATTGGGTGGAAGGTGGTAGTTGGGCAACAGGTGGTAGTCCAAAGCTGTTTAAAAGGCTGCAACAAAGGCTGCTCGGTAACTGTCATGAACAAGGACCATGTTGTAGCTGTCTATGGACCATTCAAATATTTACACACACAAAAAAACTTAAAGGAATCATGGTTTTCATGTGTTTCCAACGCACTGTAGCAGGTTGCCTGAATGCTCTTTTATTGGTGTGCCAGCCGGTGATTAATCAGACAATTTAATGATGAGGTTCAATTCAACACAAAATCACCAGGATCACAATTATACAAGCAATAATCAGAGCCATTTTAAATTTAATTTTAAATCAATGTATTGCACAATGAGCTACACTACGCATCAGAAAATGTCTTTTAAATAATTGTCCAAAATGTCCAATTAATGTTCGCCAACAGAAACAGTCCAAAGTAAAACAAAAAAATTACTTTTTTGGTTTCAAGCACGACAAAATAAAGAAAGAATTTTGTTTAGTTTGTTCAGTTTGTTTAATTCTGTTTTTGTTGTTTTTTGTAGGAGTGAATCATCTTCTCAAACTAAATAATAAAGGATCTCTGATGAGTTTCAGTTTCGTTTTTCCTGTTAGGAGTGGAGCCTCTTCCTGAACAATTTAATAAACGAACTTTCAACAAGTGAATTTCCAATGCTGTCGGAGTTTTCCGAGAATTGTAAATGTGCAACCATGTAGAGACGGTATTTACATTCCGGTGTGAAAATAAGATAAATATCATAAGGCTATTTAGTTTGTTTACTAAAAGGACAAGGTATAGAGATGTTCTATAGGAAATGGATCCTTAAATGACTCCTGTTGTGATCTGACGGCTATTCAGAAAATACAATTAAATAAAATTAACTTCACTTTCAGGGCGGGCGGGGTGCCCGGGGTGCCCCCCTAATACAATGGTAGGGGAAACACTGCTCATTAATTTATCAGAAGCTGGTTTCAGGTCTATCGCTCAATCTGGCTCTTGAGCACATTACGGCGTTAGGTATTGGTTGGTCTGCAACAATACAGTCCATGATCCTCCATTTGAAGTATTGACTTGCAATGTAAAAGGTTCCTCCTGACGTAGGGAAGCCTAGTTTTCTACCACATGGAAGTGCTATAATAACATCATTTTGTTGCAGACATCCCCTGGCAATATTGCTGGTCAGACCTTAAGTACAACTGTGTCTTGGATATTTTTTCTCTGGCCTTGCCTCAAACATGACTTTGCAGTCTATAACTTGTCACAGTAACAATATACATTAAAAACAAGTTTTTAACAACCTAAGCCCCATGACTATAGGATAATAATTACAGGTACAGACACAAGGGAGTGTGAACATCCACTAACACATTTCACACTCACAACTCAGGAATGCTCAGAGAAAACAACCACTCCAAACCCAGATGGCCTTTTCTTTCCACTTTTCCCTGCTCTCATTAAATATCAAGTATCTCAGGGAGCAATAACACATAAGGACATACACACAGCCTCTCTCTTTTTCTTATATATGTCATCAGGATTTACCTCTGTTACACACTTTCACACACAAACACCAAAATGTAATGGTTAGTGCAGAAATCTAAGTCCCTTAACAAATGTACATGCACGCACGCACATACACACTCACTCACTCACTCACCGTTGCACACATGCATAGTGTAACTGTGGCTTTCCTTTAGTAAGTCTCAGACCTGCAGCCCAGTGCTCTGTCATTCCCTGTTTTCCTTAGCAGAGTGCTTGTGAAATGCTCAGCCTGGTTTCAAGGTAATTACACATGCAGTCATGTGAAAAATGTAAAAAGCCAGAAATAAATGAGTCCTGAAGGCCCCAGAAACCACACCCTGATGTTTTGGCTGTGGCTTAGACATCTGAACAGTTGAAATTGAGCTGTTAGAGCAATTAAAAAGACTTAAATCTGAATATTAATTATTTCAGGGATTCGTGATATCTGAACAGCTCAGTGGGCATGAGAAGACCAGTGAAATAGCCTTTTTGAAACCGCAGAGATAATGGGTTTTGAAATGCTCTGTTCTGGTGTATTAGCAGACTAACACAAGCTGGACTCATAAACCCCGTTTGAACATTTGAATATGAAACTGATAACACCAAAGTGCTTTCGAGGACACTTAGAGGCATTAATAACCTCAGTCCCTTTTTAACTAACCATACATTTACCTGCAAGAATGTTGTCACTGATTTAGGACATTTTCATTCACGCAGGTTTAATCTTGCTTGAAGTACAATATTCACAAATTTCGCCAATGTTATCTTGTTTCCAAAAATGTTCCAATATTTCACACAAATATTTTTATTGTGAGGTTTAAGTCCATGAATTGTCAAATTAAAATGCCAGGAAATTACAAACCAGATATTAAATTATTATTTTTATTAGGGTTTCCATGACAGTATTTCCAAGTTTAATTCAAAAGGAGTCTTACAGCTATCCTAGAGGCTTATCCATGCTTATGTTATGCTTATGCTTACTAAACACAAAGTATGTGTAACTTTGACCGAGTGGTAGTGCTAATGAAAATTGAACTGATGACAAATGTGGTTGGAATTCATCCTGCGGCAGACATGATTGTCATGGCAATTCATCCAATAGTTGTTGAGACATTCCACTCAAAACCACAATTTTGAACGTCATGCGGTGCGTTTACATGCACAGCGGTAACCGAAAAATGGTCTTTCCCTGGTTAAGGTAATAATCAGATTATTGAAGTTCCCCCCGTTTACATGAGCAGGGGAGAATGGAAAAATGACGAGAGTAACTCGACCTCCTGTACAGTAGGTTGGGCTGTGCCAACAAACAGCCAGTCGGATTCCGTTTTTTTAATTCCTGTTTTCCTAACTTTTGGACAGAATTGCGACAGAAATGTCTTCTTGGTAGTGATGTTACCTGTCATGACAAAGTACTCCCTTGGTTTAAAGGTATAGCTTTAGTTTTTGTTTTTTTTCAGTTTGTCTTTCGATGCCATTGCTTCCTGATTTATTCTTTTTCCGGTTCAGAAACCACTGCCATGGAGTTGGGAGGGGGAGTTATAATTGACACAACATGCGCCGATGGTTGTCCGGGAATACAGTTTACGTGCATCCAGTCCTTTTCAGACAGGGTTTTCGGGGGTTTTTGAAATTGGGCTGATGAACATGCAATTGTGACGTAGTTTGAGGGACAGGAAAGGACAGACCAATGGTCATGTGTGACTCCCGTTGGAGAAGGCCTACTGAGTAGGTTAATGTTTCTGTTAAGGATAGGAAAGGTCACCACAGACACCAGCAGCCAGCAGCCAGCCTAATAAACACTGTCATGCATCAAACTGATGTCAAATGGACTGGGCTGAATCTACTGCAGTTTTCCTGAAACTGTGAAAACTATAAGACATCCCTGCTCCAAAGGACGTTTTCTCAACAAGTGGCCCGTTAATTGGCCACTTTCAGGGGAAAGCATCTATGGTTGCCGTAGTGACAGCTGATGTTAAAATCAGGAAGAGAATGTATAGCTGTCCCTGCGAATGCCTCTATGTTTAATTTTTCATTCCAATGTTAAACACGTCACCTACCTGATCAGTCTTCATAGTTTTGTTTGAGGAAATGTGTCCATTGCGTTTTGTACGTTGCTTGTTGTTACGGTAAACGGGAAGAGATCGATCTATCTCTAATGCATTTTCTAAATGGATCTATTTGTCTTTGAAACCTAGTTGTGTAAACATGTGGAATTTTATTCACCACAAAACATTTTTTTTAGGAGATTGGTAGTCATGCCGTTGTGGGAAAATAAATGAAAGTCAAAAGAGAAACCCGGTGCACCACCAGCCACGGACCTGTCAGCCTGGTGTACTAAAACATATCTCAGAGCATCTTCTTTTTATACAGTCTACGAGTATCTCCTGTTTTCATCATCTACAGTCACTAAGGCAACCACAGAGGTACTCAGCTGATAGTTACCAGTTAACAGAGTCACTCGTTAGACCGAAACCCCGGCAAGTCAGTCTGCTTTAAGTCTGATTTTGAAGTTATCAAGTCAGTCTGCTTTAAGTTTGATCTTGAAGTTATCACTGGTCAGTGTTGTCATGTCAGAATATAACGTTTTTTACTGCTACAGTGCTGCATCTGTCGCTGCTGGTAATGCAAACACAAAGAAGTCTACTGTATTGGGCTTTTTTCATCATCATTATTTTTTTTTTATTTGACAGCACAGAGGTCCAGGGCTTTTCCCAAGAGATCCGGGGCTATAGCCCAAAAATGCCCAGGTCTAACGATGCACCTGATCTGGGGCACTGAAGCAGTTATCTCCAGTAGGTCTGTTAATTGGGGTATGAAAAATCAGATTTTATCCGGGGTATGGTGTGCGAGAAACTGGAGTATGCCCTTAACCCGAATATAATCAGGGTTTTAAAATTGCATGTAAACACACTGATGGTAGCGCTAGAGGAAACGTCAAAAGGCCTACAGCAGTCTTTCCCAAAGTTAGAGCCAGGAACCCAAAAATGTTTTTTTTCGTCAAATAGCAGAGTACAATAGATAACAGTGGTCTGTTGAGCTCTGATGCTGTGAGCAGGGCTGTTTATTCACCCTTTTCTCTCTTGTCATAAACCTTGATCTGAAAAATGTGTTCACGCTCTCTGGCTGATGTAACGTTGAGTGCGACTTCTAGGATTCCCTCACTCTCGATCGCATGAATTCATGATTTAGTTTGGGTCAAGAGGGGACACCAAATTTGTCTTATAAGTCTTGAGTGAAAAGTGATCCTCTTGGGCCCCATAAATATCTGTACAACATTTCATGGCAATCTGCCCAATAGTTGTTGAGATATTTCAATCTATTTCAAAGTGTTGCACCAATTTGTGTTTCTTAATACTCTGTTGTCTGTTATCTGGGGCAGGATGTTCTCCAGAGAGTGTGTCCGTCTTCTAATAACAGATTTCCTGGAATGCAAATCCATTTTTTTTTCTCTTATCCACTGGAAATTTGGGAGTGAGGCCCGATTCTTCACAACCAACCTAGAACCTGATGCCTGATATGAAACCATTCTAGTTAAGCTGTTATAACCCTGTTCGATTGGTTGATGCCTTACACTTCAAATGATCATTACGGTGTCCCTTAAACAAACTCATATGTTGAAGTGTTGAATGTACAGTATTAACATTGTGTTGTTGCGGGCATCCGCTTTGTGCTAGTACAAAATACAGTATGTCCGCATTGTAGGTTTACTGAACAAAACTGTGCACAAAACACAATTAAAAACACCACCCACTGTTCCAGTATGCAAAAGACGGTATAATTACAGTACTTCATGTATTAGATGAGTTTGCTTAAACTGCTACCTCCATGACTGTTACTGTGCCAACCCTCCATTTTAGGCCAGAATAACAATATGGGGGCATTGGAGAGCTCACGACCAGTTTAGACATAATCATCCTGCCAGTTTTTCCCCAAACTTGGCTCACCGTAGAGGAGCTGCTCTGATAGCCACTCAACAAATGCAGTGCTGATTGGTCATGCAGTGTCTTGATATTCAGCTATATAGCTTTAACACCACAGGGATGTGAAAACTTGATGTGGTGATCAGAGTAAATCAAAGCGACGTCTTGACAGTTAAAGAGAATATTGCATGCTTGGTGTTTGATTGATATGTTTCTGTGAAAAAGCCACTTGACACTGGGACTCCTCATCGAAGGCTGTAATATTGGATCGTTTTCATCCGATGTGGCAATTTTCATGGATGTTTGAGATGGGGAAAATATATGATTTTACACACAGTAAGTTAAAGTCCGTGGCTCTGAGAGACCAGCATGAAATGGGTACCAGACAGCTCAGTAAAGCAAAAAGAGCGATTCATTCAGATATCAGTGAGAGGACAGCTTGGAAGCAATATGTTATAACATGTGATCAGACGATCAACACAGAATACCTCAAGATGTTGCACACTGGACATAAGTGCTTTCTTTATTGTTTCAGCTGTGGGATTGTGTAACATATAGAACTGATTATGTGGGGACTTTTACTATATCTGTGCAAAGTATTGGATCAGAAGCCGAGCAGCGCTATCTGTGGCACAGTGAAATGCAATACCTCCTCTGATCTAATCATCTATGTCTGCCTTCAGCTTTCTGTCTTTCTCTTTTCAAAAATGATGCAACTTCACTCGACTGTATGGTAAGTTATACTAAGCTGACATTGTTGTCGTTTATTGGCCATTAGTCATCGAACTATCATGTTGTCAACAACCAGAGTTAAAGAGTTTTTATCTTGACCTTAACTACTGTAAATAAAAACACTGTTTTTAAAGGAGCAATTTTATTAATATAATGGGTAGTTTTACAGTCCTATCCTAATGGTGTCTTTCTTACTTTGACTGAGTAACTGTCAAACTGTCCAAAAACACAAAGAAGCTGATGTAGAAGTAGTGGAAGTAATAGTCAGTGGCATTGCAAAAATGAAGCAGTGCAAACGGGCAAGTTTAAGTGGACAACTTAAGTGCTGCATTACATTAATATAACACTATACCCTATGCAACAAACCTGCACATACGACATTGTCTTTCCAGTCGGGCAGTATATTAAAGCCTTCATGCTCTGATGAACCGTTCACTCAGCTGTGCTTGCTGCTGTACCGCTCACCTTAAAGTTATGCTGTAACTGCTGTGATCGTTTGCTGCTGCGACTTGCTATTGCTGCTTTTCAAATAGCATTTCATAAGCCCCAACTGCGTAACAAAATCCATACTCTTTTTCAGAGTTCCTCTGTGCTGCTCATGTGTCTTTGTAAGGGTGATGGGTTCAGAGGCTAGACACCACATATCAACTTTATATCTTATCTTCACATTTTCGCATGAATGTAACTATTCACAAATTGGCTTACTGACGTCTGGTATGCATCGGTCAACACTGAAGGGATGGCTGATGCTTCATGTCATACACAGCAATAGTATGGAAGGAGGTTTGAATCTGTTACTAAAATGTTGTCCTCTCTCTCTCTCACTTCCTCCCTCTCTCTGCAATGTCTCATTAATGTGTAGCAGCCGCCAGGTGTTGTCCCCCTATCACACTTTGCCTTGTTATCTCCCCTCTTAATTGACCTCTGCTCGTTATCTCTTCTGAATTGAGGACCTCTAAACCAGTGTTTAACCAGGAGAGGAAGAAAGAACAGAGAAGAGGTGTTAAGGGTGGGACCTATGACATCGTAGCTCCCTGGACACACGCATGCACGCACGCACGCACATATCCACGCATGCACGCACATGCACACATACACATACACAGACACAGACACAGACACAGACACACACACACACACACACACACAGACACACACACACACACACACACACAGACACACACACACACACACACACACACACACACACACACACACACACAGAGTGGCACATAGTGACATAGTGAGTCCTTTAAGTGTAGCACTCAACACTTAGACGTGCAATTATGCATGGGTCAAGTCAGATCTCTGGGTGTCAAAGGTAGGAAACAAAAGCTCACACACCTTAATACAGAACAAGTGGCAGCCTCCAAAAAATGGTACAAAATCGTTTTTGCCCTCTAATGCTAACTTCACTATGCTGCCGTCGCAGTTGGTAATGTAAGCTGCTCGCTGCTTTGCTTGCTTTGCT
Source organism: Echiichthys vipera (assembly GCF_963691815.1). Taxonomy (NCBI): domain Eukaryota; kingdom Metazoa; phylum Chordata; class Actinopteri; order Perciformes; family Trachinidae; genus Echiichthys; species Echiichthys vipera. Next base: position 18,966,431 of record NC_139838.1, on the reverse strand, counting down.
TGCTTTGCTCCCGTCACTGATACCTATAGTGATTCCCACAGAATTAGATTCTATCTGTGGTAGTAACTGACCAGGGATAGGCATATTAAGTTAGCCACAGTAGCATCTCCAATTCAGGCTGCACAAATTCCAGTACCTGGGTAGGACTCCAGATCCTGGAGTACCCCGACTAGTTGCTGCTGTACACAGGTTAGACCCATCTCTGCTGTGGGGCTCCAGCATGCTGTGAACCCCTGTGCCATAGTTTGCGCTGCCTGAATTCTAGTTGATACAGGTGCTAAGTAACTCATGTTGCGCGTGACTCTCCTTCCCAGGGAAGTAGTCTCGCTGGCTTCTTAACCTAGCTTGTTAGCTTTCTCTGTGGCCGGAGTCACCGGGAGCTGCCACATTTGAGGTTCATTTAGGCATTTCAGAAAACTCACTTCACAGAAACTTTATAAAGTATATGATACAGAAGTAGAGCATAGAAGCAAAGGAAAGGAAGTAACTTGTTGGAAGAAAGGGAGTAGAAGATTGAGGGTAAAACAAAGGTTAAAACAGGGAAGACGCAATTATGGGGAAAGAATTGTGAATGGGAGGTGGAGGGGATGATTATGAATTAAGTAGAACATATGAAAACAACCAGACTTACAGTAAGTGCGCCACATTTAGCCACATAGCAGCTATATTTGATTTGATTGACATTATAGTCAAACCTGTAGATAGAACCTACCACAGACCAGACTCCCTGATTTTAACTTGACTTTCAAAAACAATGTTTTGTATGTGATTGGTTAACCACGTTACTACTAGGGATCGACGATATGGATTTCTTAGGGGCGATGTGGATACAGATTTTTTTTTTTCATCAGCCTTAGCCAATGACTGATATGGACTGCCGATTTTCTTGAGCCAATATTTGGAGCCATTTCTACTTTTTCCCCCTCAATATACATCATAAAAATGACATAATGATGATGAAAAATGTTACGAGTCTCAATTTAAAAAAAGGAAGAATTATTAAAAAGAAGTCTGCAGCAACACGGAGCTTCCTTTGGACGCCTGTCTGTAAATAATGACAGGAAAAAAAAACGCATGCATCAATGTATCAGTCTATCACACTCACTACACAACTCCTATTGCAAGGTAAATCTATGTGGCTGGTCTTTACAAGGCAGCGATGTGTGCTTAGCATGTTTGTTTTTTTTACATTTTCTGATGGGAATCAATAATGAATGTGATTTGGTACAATTCAGATGCAAATGTGTGTACCCAAGGAGACACTGGGAAAGATTGCAAAACCCAAGAGGAAAAAGTGCAGTGAAAAACATAGCTGCCTTTTGACAATAATTTGAAGTATGCACCACCAAAACATCACATGGAGGATAGATATGATGCTGCTGCTGCTGCTGCTGCTGAGTTATGATCTACTTCTACTTCTGCAGCTATTTTGCTGATAGTTTGTTAAGGGATAAAAGTCTGTCTGATAGTCATGTGAAAACTGAATACTGAAAAAGTAGCAAATCATAATTACTTGCAAAATGGCAATTTCATATCACAAACTCCTGCAATAGTCGTGTCCTACTGTGTGTTGCGTACGTGTGTGGATGTGTGAGTGGGATAAGTACTGTTTCTTTGATTGTTCCCTCTCTTACACAGTGCTCCACGGCAATCACTTTCATAGCTCAGTTGGCATCTGATTATCTCTCTGACACACAGACACACAAATACAGAAATACTCACAGATACACACATTGCATTATTTGCATATTGCTTCCATCTTGAAATTGTTATTTTGGTAATCAGACAGACAGGGAGGAAACATAATTATAGAACTGGCTTCCACTTAGTAACAGCAAGGCTGTGTGTGCGTGTGTGTGTGTGTGCGTGTGTGTGTGTGTGTGTGTGTGTGTGTGTGTGTGTGTGCATGTGTGTGTGAGTGTTTGTGTGTGTGTTTGTGTGTGTGTGTGTGTGTGTGTGTGTGTGTGTGTGAGAGAGAGAGAGAGAGAGAGAGAGATAAGTGCCATGTTTCTTCTTCAAAATTGTGTAGCAAACAATGTCAATATGCACTGCATATACAAACATCTTTGTATTTTTGAAACTAATTTACAGTGTCAAGGCAATAGTTTTTCATAGGTTGAACTGTGGAGATAGTTTGAAGAAATGGTATTCTTTAAGAGGTCACAAGGCAGTTTGAGATGCTACAGGTTTGAGTCACAAACTCTTGTGAGATAGTCAGATCAGTGGGAGTCTGATTTGACTTTTATGTGAAAAGAATGTGAAACTTTGTTCTAACTTTAAATTGTGACATTTATCATGTAATTTATAGTTGCATAGTTAACAGTTTTACTACAATAATCTTTTAGAGAAGCATTAAGCTATCTATAACTGAAGAACATTTACACTGGATGAACACTTGATTTATTCTGAAATATTGTTATTTTTTATTGTTCAGAATTTGATAGAATATCTGCTGTGGCTTTACCACTACGATGGTCTATTAGGGCCAAGTATGAAAAAAAAAAATTACGGAGGGGGGTAATATTTATATATATATAAAGATAGAATTTGGCACTTTTGAACAAAACCAATCACAACTACCAACAGTCATACCCCACAGGACCTTAACGATGTGTTGTCAGAAGGTACAGAAGGAAGGAAATATCAAATAAGAAGCTTAAATCCTTCTCCGATACAGCACCATCCTCATAGATGCTTTACTGGGGAAATGGAAACTTCTTGTTGTAGAATATGAAAAATGTTTTTTCTTTTTTGTCTTGCAGTGATTTTAATTGTTGTGATCAAAATACACGGACCCAAAAGATACACACACCATAAAACAAAAAGCTGGAGCAGAAAAATAAAACACTATTTTCTGACTTTGAAGCTAATAAATTTTAGACTTTTTTCTTGTAGATCTGCCACTTTAATCGCAAAAATCTGCGACATTTTTCTCGAAATATTATAATTTCTTTTTCTTTCATACTTGGCTCTAAAACGGCGCCATAATACTACTGCTGTCCTAGCATGATTTAAATAACCAAGGCACTTAAACAAAAACCTTTGTTTTGTGGAAAAAAAACGCTGAACGGCATGCTGGGTACAGCTCATTCTCTGACGCTTGCTACAGTACATTCAAGTACATTGTAGCAAACGCAGGCATTTTAAGCATCAGCGATATAACTTTTGGAATGAACTCCTTTGCCCCCGGAAATAGTCATGTCCCAAATAGCTAGCAGTTAACGAATGATGTGTATACTCGCATTAGCACTGGTAGGGGATGCAACTCTGTCATAATTTTATTAATACTACAATACAAAGTATTAATACTTGGTTTATTCTGAAATATTGTTCTTTTTTATTGTTCAGAATTTGATATCATTTCTGCTGAGGCTATACCACTGCTGTACTAGCTTTTTTTTTTTTTTTTTTTTAAATAAGCAAGACACTTCAACAAAAAAACCTTTGCTTTGTAAAAAAAAAAAACAGTGAGAAAAATTAAAAAACACTTTCAGATACCTCCCAGTTATTGGTGTCAATCTGGAACCTGGTCATAATTTACTTACTTGTTTGACACACCCTATTTATCTGGCAGCTCTCCAGGTTATTTGCAAGATGGGAAGCAGCTCTAAGGTGACTGAAACCCTGCGACAGCAGGTTGTCCAGAAGAAGGGCCAAAGGGATAACATAATTTCAGAATAAATCAAGTATAATTTGTTCTCTAATTTTGATCTCCAGTGTATGTAACTCCATATAAGCATGTGCTAATGTGTGTTGTGTGTGGCCTAACTTTCCTGAGCAGTATTTTTTCATGGTTTGTTCTCTATCAGTAAATGTTCACTTAACTTCACAGACACCACAAGTAGTAAATAAGAAAGTATGAGGTGATGCTCAGCTGCAAATATACACACACACCTACGGTGAAAGGACAAAGAAACCATTCCAGACTATTTTTGATGATGCAGCAGAAACTGTAATTGATAAACTGGTAGCTTAGTAATATGCTTCACACACACACACTCACACTCACGCACACACACACACACACACACACACACACACACACACACACACACACACACACACACACACACACACACACACACACACACACACACACACACACACACACACACACACACATATTTTGTCTCTTAGTGTGTGATGTGATTATGGGTATGGTTATTTGCTATCAGTGTCAGTCATGATGGCCCAATTACCATTTCGTCTCCCCTGGTCACACCTCCTCCCATCTCTCCTGCTCTTGTTTCCTCCCCTTCTCTCCTCTCTTCCCTTCGATTATGACGAGGCAGCAACAATATCTGTCATGTGTCCCATTGACCATTTGGTAAATTGCTCTGCTTGTCCTCCCTCTCTGTGTCTTTATCCCATCACCCTGCTCCTTTGCTCTGCATCCAGGACATTTGTTGAATAATTCATTATATCTATCATACAACCATTTGGTAACTATTATGCTATCTTTCTGTCATTTACTGAATGATTCCCACAATATCCAATTGCCAATACAACCTAATAATCAGCTCCTTCTCTTCTCCATTTCTCCCCTTTCCCCCTCTCTCTCTCCATTTCCCTCTCTAGGCCTCTCTCTGTTGCTCACCAAAAAATTTCCACTACCTCTCTCCCTGCTGTTTGTTGTTTAATAATCATGTATCAAGCATTTGCGTGTTTATCCATAGATTATTTTCTGCAGTGGTGGTGGGGAAATCTATTACACACACACACACACACACACACACACACACACACACACACACATATAGGACTCACTATTTATTTTATGGAGCGCTGACTGAGGACTGATTGTGTCCAGCCGGTTGTGTTACTGTGAAAGTCTACATTTGTGCGCCTGCGTGTGTTTGTGCATCTGCCAGCATGATCATAATGTTTGGCAAAAACAAAGCTAAAACAGAGCACAGCAATACGGTCTGTGTTTAAATTGCAGATTACTGGGTTTGTTCTAAATTCAAAAGAAATATGTGCAACACTGACCTTATTACAGTTTACCTGTGTAAGATGCATCGTTTAGCTGAATAAAACATCATCATTTGGTATGCTAAAGTAGACAGTAATTTGATAAAAAAAAAATAGGCCATTTTCTCTTGGTTATGTGTTAAGCCATGTTGTTACAGGTTCTATCAGGACTGCAGGAGAGCAGCGTTTGGGGAAAACACTGTCACTGTTGTGCTGGCATTGTTTATTTCGTGATTTCTTTTCAGTCTGGCTTTGGATTTGATGCACCCAAACAGAATGTAATAGTTTCTTTATAATAGTTTCCCCTTCCACAATGTACGGACACTCTTTGGTACGTGTGTAAATCCACACCAGCTTAGAATAATAAAATACATTATTATCATCATGTCCATTCATTTTAATTACTTGGCATTAACAGTGTCACCATCTATTTATTGTAATGTTGACTAACAGCATCATTACCATTGGCAAATGTCATGACTCATTCATTCACATAGGACATAAGATAAAATTCAGTAGCATCCCTACTGTCTCCCCTACAGCGTGCCAGAAAATGAATCAAACATGAGTGAATAATGTAAATGTCACTGTAGATTATACACATGCAAGAGAACATAGAGTGCAGTAAGTACCATGGGACATCTTGAAGTTTTTGTTGATGCCTAATTAAGTGTGTTGTTTCAAGTGTCAGAAAGCCGATCCCACAGCCCTAAATAATGTCTGGAACCTTTCCAAAAGAACATAATCATAAGTTCTATCAATATTAGATCAAAGTCTCGGGTCATCCTGTTAAAAAAAATAAAACCCCTCAGGCATCATATCCTCTTTAGACATCATCATGTGAATTATAAATTGCTTTGGGTCAAATCAAGAAATCATAGTTCACAGTGTATATGGATAAACATGCACATACAGCCATGTTAACAATTAATGTGATGAATTCTGCAGTATAGCGCATTTTTTCAATTCCTTCCATCTGAAAGCTGAACATTACGATTCTTTTTATTATGTTATATTCTCTATATATTGTCTTTCTTCATTTTGTTGATCATTTAGACTATAATATATCATAAGCTTAGGTGACATCTTCAAATGGCTAAACAAAACACAAAGATATTCAATTTACTATGATATAAAGCCAAGGATAAACTGGCAATTCTAACATGGAAGGAGGTGGAACCAGCAAATATTTGGCATTTGTGCTTTATCAGTGACTGATTTATTGATTATAAATTTTTTTTTGTTGATTGACTTGAATAAATTGATTCAAACTCCTCTACTATCTCTTTACATCATCTTTCTATCTACATTTATTCTCAATAGCTTGTGAAAAACATTTTGGTTGGTCTATATTACATGTGACATATTCTCCGGGTCCAGTAGCAAACATACATATGCACTTTTGACATGATACACCCACTGAAAATATGCACAGACATATTTGAAATGATTCATCCGTTTCAAACTGTTAATGTTATTCCACGAGGACTGTGGCATGACTAAAACATGAAAACCCACAAGTTTGCAGATTGACGTGTGTTTAGACCTGCGGCCCACATATGGAAAATTATGAGACTGAATGTGGAGTAACCTTTACAAGTCTGTCATGTGGAATAGGCTTGTTATACTGTATGTGGCCATGTTGAGCATATGTGTGAGCAATTTACATGTAAAATGGTACCTTGCATCGCTGACGAGCATGTCACATGGGAGACACTCGGTAAATCAGTCCCAATGCTCTAGTGTTCTTTTCTGCATTTATTTATTTATGGGTGTGTGTGTGTGAGTGAGTTTGTGAATATATTGCAGTGTTTCCTCTAGGATTTTTTTCGCCAGCAGGGACAGGCCAACAACCCCTGTCCCCAGCCCGTCCTTCCCCACGGGGAGAAAGGAAAAACTGTGAGCTGCATGCATAGTAAACCTGCTCTCAGAATAAAGTTAGGAATCAGGAATCTTTTAATACTTAGTTTATTTAAATAGCAATTATTTTACAACATTTATTAACATTATGAATGGTATCAGTAACATGATTCACTTAGTGCTTTTATTGTAAAACTTAAGAAGGAAGAAGTGGAGCTATCTGCGCTGCCTTTTGTCAAGGTTGAAGGAGTCAAATAGTTTTCCTTCTGATCCACAGATGTATGAGTATGTTTAGTAGAAGACCTCTTTAATGTTGTCTTATAATCCTCATAAGTAGATAACACAAAGTGATTGGTTGATTTCTTTACTCATGGTGCGAAAGCTCAGAAAAAAATGCTTTTCTGTGTGAAAGTAAAGAGTCTTGTAATTGCAGCTTCATTACATTTCATAAAATTCTGAAGCAGCGGCGGGCCATGTACATAAAGGAAACCCTGTATTGGTCATGTCAAGAAGCCTTGGTATCTGCGCAGGATTCATATCAAACTGTCTGAATGTTTTTGTGTGTGTGTCATGCTCAGACATGCAGACTTTGCAACCGAACTCTAATGGGTCTCCACAGGTTAAGATGCATCAGGTACTTACTATGTTGAGAGTCTCCAAACCGGTGTCTGTGTGTCTCATTAAAAGCACGGCAGTGAGGTGTCGAGTGGTGTATCATTATGAGGACAGCTGAGAATGGACTTGAATGCTGATTCACAGATGAGTGCAGATTCTGTAAAGTCCTGTATAGCTCTACATAGATATAATAGACAAGGAAGGACACATGCATTGAACAGATGAAGCCAGGCTTTGAATAGGGTCACACTGAATTCATGGCAGTGTCAAAGTTCAATTATCTTGGAAATGACATTCTTGTCATCGATTCTCGATAGGCTAATAAGCCTAATTCATTCTGTATGTGAAGTATTCATTCACACTGCACACTGCTTTGCAAAATGAAGACATGAATAGACCCTTTTGATGTTTATGTATTGCCTACAGTTTCATTTTTAAGTCATCAATGCTTTTTTACTTTACTGCATGATTAGATTTTGTAAATATCACTGTACAAAAGTCAGAATCCACTGTGTAAAGAATTGCTTTAAGCAGACATTTCTCATATAAAGTTATATAGATTCTTAGTAACTAATTTCAGTGTCTGACAGGCAAGAATTCTACAAGTTTTTGAAAAAAATAGGAGATTTCACAGTATTCAAGCAGTCTCACCAAGCACATCTCAGTGAGAGTCTTGTGATGTTACAGTAGCTTTCACCTTTTTGCCTTTTAAAATATTCCCAAAGATGTTTGGTGAGGCTGATGTATGGTGACTGAAGGGAAAGTCATGTATGTCAGCACTCTTTGCTCTTCCCCGGACTTCAAACAGATTTGGTACTGCGTCACTGCATGTTTGGGACCATTGTTCTGCTGGAAAAATGAATCCTTATGCACACCACTTTAAGTCTGAAGGGAATTGCGTTCAACTGAAGAATAGAGTGGTACTTTCCTTTGGTCAGTGCACAGTTCATCCCCTGCCAGTCATCAGTTCCTCAAAAGGCAAAACATCCATTTTCCCACCACTTTATTTGACTGCAGGCTTAATGCCCTGTTGCATTGACCTCTCATGTGGTGAGGGGCCAGTGTGGCCTTGCTTTGGATGAAAATGACTGTAAATCTGTAAAAATCTCTGCAGTGTATATTGTACTGCCTCTGAAGAGAGTTTCAATTCAGATAGTTTGGAATAATTTAGCCCTGCCCTCTTGTGACACCAATACAATATAATTAAATATTTTCTTTCAGATAAAGAAATGTTAGTGATGCCTTGGAAAAAAGATTTGCCAGATTTGATCAAGTTATATAAGTTTGATGTATACAGATGCAGATTTTGATGTGTAGCAGTAATAAATTGTAAATAAAATTGTATTTTCTGTAAACAATGAAAAAACAAAGTTATTGATTGCAGTAGACTTAGATTGTGCAGCAAAACAGGATTGTTTGACATGGTCAAAATTGATTGGTGAAATTGAGCTTAATCAACTTTGTCCTTAAGATCTGTGTGTGTTTGCCTCTAGGTACAAAAAAATCATCACCCTGAGATGAATGATAGAAAGTCATGATACCCTTTTGAAATAGTGACTTACAGCCTGGAATGATAATACATAAAAACATATATTTTTCCTGTGTGATTTACACATTTTGCCTTACAACATTCCAGTTAATTATTTTTTTCACAATTTCAGAAAATTCATAAAAAATTAAAAACTAGAATGGCAGGGTTGGAAAAGTGATCAATCCCCAGATGTAATACTTTGTGGAGGCACCTTTTGTTTGATTACAGTCATCAGACTCAGTTTGGATTTGTTTCTACCAGCTTTGTGCACCTAGATTTGGAAATATTTCCCCATTCTTCTTTGCAGAACTGTCAAATTATGTGGTGAGCGGTGATGGACTGCACTCTTCAAGTCCATCCACAGATGTTCTGTAGGATTCATGTCAGGGCTCTGACTAGGCCTTTCTAAGACATTCACCTTCCTGTCCTTTAGCCACTGTGTTGTTTTTATGGCGGTGTGTTTTGGGTCGTTGTCATGCTGGAAGGTGAACCACCTGCCCATTTTCAAGTTTCTAGCAGAGGGCTGCAGGTTTTCCTAAAAATTTTTGATGTACTTGGCAGCATCCATTTTCCCTTCAATCCTGACCGATTGCCCAGTCCCTGCTGAAGAGAAACAAGCCCACAACATAATGCTGCCACCATCATGCTTCACTGTAGGTATGGTGTGTTTCGGGTGGTGTGCTGTGTTGGTTTCCGCCAAACATAGCACCTGGAGTTCAGCCCAAAAAGTTCAATTTTGGACTCATCTGACCATATAACCTTTTGCCACATTTTAGAGGCTTCTTTATTTCTACCCTGCCATACATGTAGAACTTGTGAAATTGTTGTCACATGCACAGATCGACCTCTGCCATTAAGAATTGTAACTCCTTCAAGGTCACCATGGGCCTCTTGGTAGCTTCTCTGATCAATCTTTTCCTGGCCAGGTCATCCAGTTTGGAGGGGCGCCCTGATCTAGGCCAGGTCTGGGGGGTGCCATATACCTTCCACTTCTGGACAATACTCTGAACGGTACTCAGACGGACAGTTAAAGCCTTTGAAATATTTTAATATCCTTCTCCTAACTTGTGCCTATCCACAGCTTTATCCCAGAGCTCTTTTAAAAGTATCTTTCCAACCATGGTGAATTATTTGTTACCATTAACTACTAGGACTGGAATCCTCAAGGAACAGCTGATTTTATTCTGAAGTAATTAAAGTCACCACAGTTCATGTCAGGTGGAGGCCAATTAACTTGGTGTGTAATCTGGAAGGTGATTGGTTATATCTGAGAATGTTTATAATGGTTAATCTAAAGGGACACATCACTTTCCAACTCTATTCTAGTTTTTCATTTTTTTATTAATTTTCAGAAATGTAGAAAAAAAAATTTCAATGGCAATGGCATGCATACGTGAATGCTCACATGAGGTGCATTTCCACGCGCGTTAATATGGACAGAGATTATTTCTGATATGGAGCTTAAACACTTGTGTGGGTGGAGATATTTTAGTAGTGTGGATGTAGCCTTAGAAAATGCTTTAGAGCAAAGGAGAGAGAAGTTCAATTTGTTCGAAACAAAGTGAGAAATAGTAAGTCGAAAAGGGTGATGGCATTGTAGGGATTTGGTAATGTAAAAGGTGAATTCTACTTGTTGTGTTATGACAGTGACAAAAAGAGGAAAAAGCAAAAGCAAATCGTCTCTTGTCCAAAATGTTGAAAGTTTAATATTGCATCCATATTTCATCTTTCTTCTCCTTTGGCAAGGTGTGTGTGAGTGTGCTTACCTGAGAGTGTGCATGGAGTGCATGGAATGCATGAAGCACAATATTCCCGCTCTTTCACATTAACATTGTGTGACCCTTTCTACAAGTTGTACTTCAATGTAATGTACCGTCATATAAAATGGAAGCATATAGGTTGGAATCAGTGGTTTCAAATAGACTGGACCCTCCAGGGGTCACCAGATAATTGTTGGCTGTTGTAAGACTTTTTAAGGACATGGGCTTGGCTAGTGTCTTTGCTTCTGTTGCCTCTTCTCTTTTTTAATTTTAATTAATCCATTATTCCAAGAACTTAATAGTACTAGATTACTGATATTGTATACAATTTTCTATTATTATTATTATTAGTGTTTGTAGACACTGACATTTATGTTGAATTTTGCTCAAACAAATATTTAGTCACTGACCTTTTAAACTATCAACGCTGTGTCCCCATGTTAATATGATAGGCAAAGCATACATTGTGATGCTTATAATTTAGTATAAATTCTGCCAATCTTGCCATTTTTTTTTATCTCCTAGCTTGATCAGAGTTGGTTGTCTACAGTAAGTCTCCACAGTAGCTGCATCATTTTACAGACAAAAACACTGCTGTGCCTTGGCCCCTATTGTGGCAAATCTATAAATGGAGGAGGTAGAGGAGAAGGCTTTGAACTCCTTCAAAGGAATAACACTGAGCCATTGGTTCAGATATGCAGACGACACATGGGTTAAAATCAAATCCAAAGAACATATAAACTCAGTAGACAAAAACATCAAGTTCACCCGAGAAGAAGTCAAGCACAACAGTTGGATGGAGAATGACAGGAGCCTCCACATTGGGGTAAACAGAAAACCCACTCACACAGATCAATATCTACTGTTTGACTCCCACCACACCCTGGAACACAAGCTTGGAGTTTTCAGAACACTGCAACACAGAGCTGATAACGTACCCACCAGCTCACAGGCCCAAGGGGAAGAACGCAAGCACCTGAGAGGCGCCCTCACAACTTATGGTTACGCCAGCTGGACCTTTGTGAAAATGGCAGCTGCTTCCAGAAAGAAAACCAAAGTGGTTAAAAAAGAAAAAGAAAACAAAAGAAACAACATAGTCATTTCGTATGTGGCTGGGGTATCAGAGAAACTCATGAGGCTCTTCAACAAACACTGCATCCCAGTGTATTTCAAACCCAGTAACACACTCACAGAGACTAGTACATCCCAAGGACAGAACACCACACACCCACAAAAGCAATCTGGATTTTGCTGTCCAATGCAACGAGGAATGCAAAGATCTCTACATTGGAGAAACAAAACAACCACTGCATAAACGCATGGCCCAACACAGGAGAGCTTACTCCTCAGGCCTGGACTTTGCTGTCCACTTACATCTCAAGGAAAAAGCCCACTCATTTGATGACAACAATGTCCACGTCCTGGACAGAGAGGACAGATGGTTTGAAAGAGGAGTTAAAGATACCATCTATTTAAAAGTAGAGAAACCATCCCTAAACAGGGGAGAAACCACTTATCTCCAATTTACAATGCTGCCCTTTCATCACTTCCCAGGAGATTCAACAATATAACCTCAAAGAACAACTGTTCACAAAGGGGTTCCTGTTCCTAGTAGAGCACTAACGAAGTGGAAACCAACTTCCCGCCAACGACTGTCACTCCAACGACGGTCGTTGGCACTTGGAGCACAAAGGGTTCCAGTGACATCATTGGCCTTGTGAAAGGTTAAATACCTTGATCTCCACATCAGATAGTTGGACCAGTCCCAGTCTGGTCAGATGCGTACATGAACTGAAGAAGCCTCTTGGATGAGAGGTGAAACATCTTCCTAGACAAATAACCAAGTCCAGTTGCTTTTGACTGAAATTGCTTTGGGGATAACGATGGCCTGGACAAATGAGAATATTCACAGGCTCACAGTAGCTGATGTATGCATTGCTATCATTAAGCCAGTGTGTGTTGTTTGTGTGTCCCTCAAAGATCTTCCGTTTCAAAAATATTTCTCTCCAGCTGCAGACCAAATTCAAATGTAACTCACATTATCATGGGAATAATGGGAATCAAACAGTTGGCTGAAATGCATGAAATGCATCATATGAGTATGCATGGGAAACCAGAAACATAAAAAGAAACTTGTTTACAATCATTGTAAATTATTCTGCATAAATGCATAGATGAATACAAATAATGTAAATGCTAGTACATGGGCTAATTAGTCCAAAGAAACATTCACAATAAAATATTGTTATTAAGTAGGCTAATACAGTGCCTATGTATAGTGGTTAATTTGCAGACCAGCAGTTGCCTTCCGGATGTTGTCCATTTGGGGATCTCTTATCTTCCTTGCGTTCTTTTATCTTGTCGTAAGTGCAAGAAAATGATGCCATATCAGATGTTGTAAGTTAAACATCATTACACTTTACCCTAGCATCACGTTTTGCACCGTGATTTGATTATAAATTTCATATCAACATTTTGGACCTACCTTCAGTTGATGAAAACACTTTTTATTTTTCGTATTGTTTGACCCAAGGCCATGGATGAGAACTCTGGTCTAGTTTCAGCTAACTGATTTCAATTCAAAATCTGCCGAACATTTATGTATTGACATTTTTTTTTTAGGCAGAAATAATTGGGACTGAAAATGTGCCACAAAATAACAGGTTGTGTGAATATAAGTGCTGCTTTTTCGATTTTTACTGAGAGGATTCCTAGCCTCAGTTACATAAATTGGCTTCATCCTCATGAGAAATACTTACTGATATTTTTTATTTGACAAGCATGAAATCTGTGCATGACCAACCTGCGTGTAAAAAGAATCCGTACGTTTTTGTCTATTGACAATTTACTGCCATTTCTATCAAATGGAGTAAGGACGTGCCAATATGAGCAAAAATATCCCTTCTCCTTAGAAAGAAATGGTTCAGCACAGTGAGGATACTATATATGACCAGTGTGCACTCTCTGCCTCCTCACTGTTGAGATAACCCTAGCACTCTGGTTCCCATTTACGTCACTTCATTCTTGCATCCACTCACTTTACTTATTCTTAGTCTAAACCCCCCCCCCAACTAATTCTTAACTTACGAAATATATTATATTTCTTTCCTGTAACACCTCACTCTGACATGAGCTTTGTTGTCACAGGAATACACATCGTTGATGTATTTTGTATTTCCTCACTTTGGGCTGTTTGTAATTAAGGAATTTAATCTTAGTCTGCGTTTTCATTCATTATTCACGAATCACTCTCGAATAAAGCTGCGGAACACTCCCAATGTTAAAACATAAAACCTGGGCGCCAGACTTGTTTAAACATAGCATGTGGGCACCCAAACTGAGCAGTCTGTCACCTTGGGACCTATAGGCTCATTAGATGATATCAGATACCAGATTCTATCGAGTGAATGTTGTCTCCCCGGCTCATTAAAGCATATTAGCACTCATGTCATTTGGGGACCCAAACTGAGCAAATGTAGTCTCTTACCCTGGGAGTTGGGCTCATTACAACATACTAGTAGTCCTGTCATGTGTGAGTCCAAAATGAGTACATATTTTCTGTCACCCTGGGACCAAGGCTCATTAAAGGATATTAGTACCTCTGTCATGTGAGGATAACAGAGTCCAGCCCATTTTGGGTCTTGACCTGCAGTTTAAAAAATGAAATCCTGAATTGGCCATTAGGAAGCAGCAACACTGTCTGCTCATCCAAACTATTTTGTCCCTCATTGGACTATTTTTTCCCCCCTATCAGTCATATGGTTTCTAATAGCGCTGAGAGAGGGTTGGCCCAAAGGTCATTCAACCAATCAGCATCTAACACCGTAAGTGGAAAGTGGCATGATTATCTCTTTTTCTTCTCACCTGCCCTCATCATGATTGCATCTTTCTCTCTCTCTGGTTTCTCTCTGAGATATCTTTGTCTAACTCTCCCTCTTACAGTCTTTTCCTGTCTCAATCTTTTTTTCTCTGTCTATAGTTTTCTCTTCATGCCTCCTGTCTTCTATTTAAGTCAGAGTCTCCCGCTCCATCTTTCATTAATCACTATGTCATTCTCCTATAGAAAATGTAGTTAACTGACTGATGAATGCAATCAGCTTCAGTTCACCCCCGGGTCACTTGGTACATATAGTCTTTGTGTGTAAGTGCATGTGTGCGTGCTTGTGTGTGTGTATGTGTGTGCGTGTGTGCGCACTCTGTGTCCATAGTATGATAGTGATTGAAGCATAGTGCTCTCCTCTTCATGAGCTATATGTCAATTCACAGTTCTATTAAATTCCACAGTAGATTGGATGGCATCTGATCTGCATATTGCAGAACTATTATTATTGCCAGTGTTCTGATAAAACCCCTTCTATATCATAAGTGAGAGAGGACTCCGATGTGTATTAAATGTATAGAGACCATTTGATCATGCCAAACTGTGATGATATACTGGAAAGTGTCCAAAAACACCTATTTTGGAAACTATTTTTCACAATTTAGGTAAAAGTTTTGAGTTGCACGCTCTCAAGAGTCATGGTGTGTTGAAATCTCTGGAAGGAAATAGTTAAAAGGCAGGATTTGAAGAATAGGGAGAGGCACAAAGGAGAGAAGGGGAAAAAGGGAAAGAATATAGACAAAGGGGCAAAGCAGAAGGAAGAGAGACTTTCAGAGGAGAAATGAGATAAAATGTTGTATTCAAGATAAGAGAGGAAAGGAGAGAGGTCACCTGAATCCAGACCGGTGAATCATTGTCCTTAATTTAAAAGTATTTTCTCACTGACCCTGAAACCGTCTAAATTCTGTGACTGCAGGTTGAATGTGCAGCCAAGCACTCTAATTGGACACAACAATATTTGGCCTAATGTACCCATATGAGTAAAAAACCCATTTATTCCTGCTTGGGAACAGTGTATATATATATATATATATATATATATATATATATATATATATATATACATATATACATATATATATATATATTCAGGGATGAATCCCCCAAAAGAAAGCTATGCCAGTAAAATAAATCAGAAAATATCACATGGTTAAGAAGCAAATATGAGCAGCGACGGAGACAAATGATTCATGTGGCTGGATCCAGGCTACAGGGAACAAGAAAAGAGATTTGCAATGTTAATTGATGTGGGAACAATAGATCTAATTCTTTCAGACAGGGAGGGATGTAGCAGCAGGGGTGCACATGAGTAGAAGGAAAGCATAGAGGGAAAGACAATATGAGTGGAGAATTCAAGAGAAAGGAATAAATGAAGGCATGAGAGGTGAACTGAGGAAAGTAAGGGTGAGAAGAAGTCAGTGAGGCAAGTTTAGAACCGCTGAAGAACCAAGAGAAAGAGGTGAATAAGAGGTAGATAAGAGACAACAGGTAAACATGAGGCAAGGAGGGAGACACCCAGAAAGAACAAGTATTGAAAAAATCCTCCCTGAAAGGAAGAGGTAACCAGAGGAAGAAAGTTGGTGTGAAGGCGGAGGACGATGAGAAGGGGTTCAGAAAAGCCACAGTGAGTTAGAGGTGGAGCAGAGGAGAAGAGTACAGACAAGGAGGAGGGGGAGAAAGGAAGAACAGGAAAAAGGCGGGAGATTCAGGGATGAGGTGTCCTATTTTAGAATAGATGATGTCATTTATGCTCCAGAAAAGAATCCAGGCATTTTACGGTGACACCCCCTGAAGTGGAAAAAGGACAGGAGGGACGAGCAAGAGAGAAGGATGACAGCTCAGAGGATAGAAAGGATATGCATGTCAGAATTGATGGTGTGACTAGGTGTTGCATGTTATGTGACTAGGATTGTAACCTAATACAATGGCATCATAGCTGGTGTGATCCTATTGCAAGATGGTACACACACATTTACATTTTGCATAATTTTGCACGATTTTGCAGTTGATTGATTTTTTTTAAACTGTTTTGTATATAACTACAGCTACTGATTATACAATTATTAAAATAATTAAAAGGACAATTAGCAAATCATCACATAATATGATAAATGTAGTAAAGTAAAAAGTATTCACCCTGAAATGTAGTAGAGTAGATGTAAAGAGTGACATGAAAAAGAAAGACTCAAGGACAGTAATTGAGTACAGTATTTGTGTAAATGAACACACTTACATTCCACTTTCCTACCTATTACCTACAAAAAAGGTAGCTGACATTGGGAGTAAGGCGGGGTACACCCTGGACAGGAGGCCAGTCTATCACAGGGCACATAGAGACATACCGAGACAACCATTCACACTCACACCTATGGGAATTTAAAGTCATCAATTAACAAAACACGTGCGTGTCTTTTGACTGTGGGAGAAAGCCGGAGAACCCGGAGAAAACCCACGCAGGCACGGGGAGAACATGTCCAAAGTCCATCTTAATTCAATATATATATATGAGTGCAGGAGTTATTGGTGGTAATCATTCATGATCTCCATTATTTGTAGGGTAACTACCCTGTCAGAGATGGGAGACACAATGCACAGCCATCGTTCTGTGAAAAATGCCCTGCTAAGTTCAGCTGAATATAATCTGATGGGTCGAAGCTAGAATGGATAGTTGGAAGGGATGGGCAAGGAATGATGATAGAGTTTGGGCACGAGGGTCGTCGCCTGTCTCTCTGGACATCTGTTCTGGCATTAACCAAAATGAAGCTTTCTTAGTCTGTTAGCCAAATTAGGATATTGGTCACTGATCATTGGTATTTGGTTGATGGGGACTTGATCCCTTGTAGGCAGCCTGGAGTGCTCTGTTCATTATTTATTGCTCATACATTTGTGTGTTTATCAACTGTTTTGCTATTTGACCTGCCCCTTTCTTATTGCTGTAATGTACTTTAAATGCTTTGCTGATGAACTTTAAAAAGGTTGTACATCACTTTGCAGAATATACTGTGTCTTGCTTTAGTTGGCCATATTGTATCATACTTGCCTGTGTGGAGGGTAAATGTGGTAATTCATTGATTATTATATATCGGATGTGCTGACATAAAGCAAGTAGGTCGTTAAGAGCCTGACTTTGAGGCATGTATAAGAGCCTCAAAGCGAGGGAATTTTATCCTAAAGGGACTAACTTTGGAAGATAGCCACTTGATTTATCTAACTCAGACTGCTGATCCTGGACAGGTTTGTCTAACAGCATTGTAATCCAGTCTGGCATTCACTGAGTTGTAGTGATTTTTATGGTTGGAAAAGGGAAACAGGAAGGGAGTTAAATGAGGAAAAGGGAGAACGAGAGGACACCAGATTGACGTAGCTTCACAAGTTTGAAAAGAAGAGGGGATGGTGGAATTACAATATTAAAAGCAAACAAGCACATTATATACGCCAAGAGCTGATTAGACTAGGCATGTGAGGAGAGAGAAAAGAGAGAGAATGAATTGATGGGAGAGGAGTTGAGAAAGCAGGGAGGGAGAAGTGGGGAAAGCGCAAAATGATGAGAAGAGAGATGACATCACATACATGTCAGTGGTAGATGGTGTAATTGAAAGCTGCAGAGCAGAATTGGGTAAAAGAAGGGAGACGTGACGGGAGAAGGCATGTAAGTAAGGGAAGGGAGGGGTGCAAGGTTTCATATGTCAGAGCTTTCACATGTCATATGTCAATGTGTCAGAGGAAGATGGAATAGGGAGGAGAGGAAATGTCACATGTCAAAACAACATTCTAATTTACTGTTAATGAAGAGAACCAAGCAGGGGAGAAAAGGGTGGAAGAAATGAGAAAAATGGAATGGAGAGAGGAAAGAGAAAAGAAGAGGCAAGAAATGAGTGACGTGGTGAGCAGATCAGTTTGAACACCAGAAGACAGGAGAGAGAAAGAAGAAAATAGTGTGAATAAGCTTTTAAACTGTATCAACCATCCACATTCTGTCTCAAACATATTTAGAGCAAGTCCCTTTCTGCATTTGAGCCCTTAAACATGTTAATTAATGTAGAACTGATATCAGGGTGGAAAAAAGAAAGGCAGAAGAGAGAAGTGGGGAGAGAGGAGGGATCAGAGCGGTTCCTGGCCCTCTGTGGCCCTTAGCAAAATTCTGCTAACAGACCCCCAGCGTAGTCAGAGCCTGCAGACTATTTCAGTAGTGTGGGGCATATAGAGTTTTGCCTAGTGATAATGCAGTTGGTTGTGCAGGGTTTGGAAGTGGAGACGATGTTAAATGGTTAGTGAATAAATTAACTGAATAATTTTAATTACAGGATCATGAATACACATCGATTTGATTGACTTATTTGAATGGGAAATGTAAAAACACCCACAACGTTGCTCTGCTTCCTCACATTGCCCTCTGGTACAAAGCGGAATGTATCGTAACTATTTACAGATTGTACTGTTGTGTTTTTCAAACAGTTTTGTAAAGTTTTTCCCTGTTATAGTGCCGCTTGGCACCACATACAGAGAACATTGAGAAAGCTGCGTCGATAACATCTCTGGATCTGATCTGTTGTTACTGCTGAGGATAGGAAAGTTCTGTGCCATTTCTCAGTGGATCAGGGTGGCACGGCCTAACAGCCAACAGACTTTTTGCCAATCTTGGCAAAACCCAGAAGACAGCCCTGAGTGCAAGCCAGCAAGCAAGCAAGCAAGCAAGCAAGCAAGGCAGACAGACCGAGAGATGCTCAGCTATGTTAGCAAGACCAACAGACTAGATGCATTGCAAGCTAGCACATCAATGATGTTTATATTACTGTTATGTGGTAACATCAAACTTGGAGAGGAGAGAAAGCAAGTTTATCATATTTCTATTTAGACAATATACTCACATGGTGTTTTTTCCTCCATTCATGATAGTCCCGCGTCATCCTCTTATCAAACTTGTACACACTGACACATGAGGAGGAGGTGGAGCCCTTGTGTATTTTCCGGTGCCCTACGCAACTTGCCTAGTGAGTGTTGTCACCAGACGTGTAATTATTTGCAGCAGAATAGGATAAAGCATCTCTACAATGACAGTTGTCTGACATCAGCCACTTTTAGTGTGTGGAGAAATATTAATGACACATTAAGTACCAAAGAACAGACAACTGTGAGCTGTTTAGACAGGAAAAAAGACTAGCATTTATTTTTAGTTATTTTAGTATCATTTAAAAACTGGCTCCATACAACCATTCCATAGCAGGCATTTAGCTTATCCATTGTATAATTCAGTCAGGTGAAAGGAACAGGTTAAAGTTTAGTATGCAATAAAGCCTCTGTTTCTTCCAGTGAGCATAAGGGTGCTGTACTAAAATTATTATCTGGGATACTGCTTACTTGTTATCATTGGTTCACTCCAACCGGAGGTAGAATACCATTATCCACACGGTGGCTCAGTGGTAAGCACTGTTGCTACCTAGCAATAAGGTACTGGCTTTGAATCCACTATCCAACTACGACATCATTTAGCCCTTAGTTGCCATATTAACAGCACATTATCTGATGAGTATTACGGCAGAGATAATGGTTTTCATTAAAAGCCGAAATGTTCACTAAAGAGGTAAGACCGGCCTTCAAGACAAAATGGTGCCTTTGCGTGATTGTGAATGTGGCTAATATTCACAAACATAATGCAAACTGCCCCTGGCATACAGGAGTAAATGAGTGACTGTGCCCCTGTGTGTCTACTTTTGAAAATACTTTAAATATGCTTTGTGTCTGTAATCAGTACCAAAGTTCACCCGGAAATACGTCTTTGGGGAGAATAGTTGATGAGAAGAGAAAGGAAAGGAACAGCTTCTATAGAGGGAAAAGAGGGGGAATGGAGAAAGGAAGATGATGGAGACACAAGTGAAAGAGACTGATTCAAAACTTCAAGGAATCCAAGCTGATAAAAGAGAGTGACAGAGGTAACATTTCAAAACATCTCATGAATTGTTACTGAAGTCACTGTGTCTTGATTGACTGCTGCGCTGTCACCTTAGATGAACTGAGTCAAAAGTTTGTGTTGAAAATGTGTTTATTTTTACACATTCTCGTAGCTTTTTGTTATGTCTTTCTAATGCTCTGTCAACAGAATTTACTTCCCAGCTTTTCTTCTGCCCTTGAGTCAGCCAGCTTGACCCGTTGAACATTTCCCCCCTCTTAACTTACCTATTAAATGTTAAATCACATGCATTAGTAAAGATGGACATAGAAATGTAAACTTGTACCTCCTGCTTGGTTGAGCATTGGAGTGAAGACAATTAGCAGTGCAGACAATTGGCAGTGCTTTTAGCAGTGGGAAGCTGGTGAGGGATTAAGGCCTTGTTGCTGTAATGGACTCCGAATGGTGGGTTGGCTCACCTGAACTGTTTAGGGTGAGATGGGGGTAATTGTATAAACATGAACATTATCGGCCAACTGACCACAAGTTAGCCCCACTGGCTACAAACATTGAGTTAGCACATGGCTGTCCACATCCTTCCCAGGGCTCCAGTGACGTAAGTAGTGACTAGGATTGCAGTTCACAGAAAACTGTCTTAAAGCATCATCGGCACGTGGCAAGGTTAATATTTCTATCTTTGTAGCGTGTAATGGCTTTAAAGTTGCCAAATGCTGGTCCATATCGGATTCTTCCTGACTGCAGCACTCAGTAATCACTAACATGCTCGCGTCTTTAACTTTGTAAATTGTTAACATGTGCAGGGTCAACCATTGTAGGGACAGTAAGTGTACGGGTCAAGGTTTCTTGGGCTACCAGCCATTACAGAGACTGAAAGTGTGTGAACTTGTCAAAACATAATGAAGCAGACCTATGATAATGCCAGCAAAATATTCAGAATGTTAAAGCCTCCAAGTCATCTTAAATAACAGACCCATTATGTTAAATACACATCACAGAAACACTGTACATTCTGATAAATTGATGGCAGGGAATATGGAAATACATGTTCAGAGGCAGATGTTTTCTTAGATTGGTCATTTTATGCACATCAATTCATTGCTAGATCTAAGTGTTGAAAACTTCATCTTGTATGAATATTCAGCAGTCGGTGTACAACACATGAAAATAATTTAATTTGGAGGACTCTGAAGTTCAAGATGCAAAAGGGCTTGCTTGTCTTGATGAAAAAGGAAATGAGGGAAGACTCTGTGAATAAGATTTACTCAACAAAACTATACACTTGCTGGATCGAGCCTTTTACAGGACATTTTTCAGATGAGCTCTACTTTCAAAATCTCAAGTGCTACATATTGACATCAATCTTTTAACAACTGTTAAGGTTCTTAAATCCCTGAGAGCATTCTGTATCTCAGCGAAGGAAGTTATTAGGAGACTGTAAATCCTGCTCCAGTTCCAGTAATGAAGTCTGGACATTTCAAATTTCATGATCAAATTATTCTTCCTTTTAATTCGAACAGATGAGGCATAAGGTAAAGTTTTAGCTTAATGAACAATGCTTGTTGGAAAGTTAAAATACTAAACTTCATCTGGTAATCCACCTTTGTAAATGCTGCTATTCAAACATTTTTGATATTCTACATTTTATGTGGATTTGGTGCTTCTTACTGAAATTAGTTTGAATGCAACCGGCTTTGTAAAATAGTAATATTGTATTCTGGCATCCGTACTCAACTACACCCATTTTCAAACTCCTCCTTCATTTTGATCTCAATTACACACCTGTAACGTTTCATAATGATCGGGACTACATCCTGTTATTCATAACAGCAGACTGCTAGTAAAATAATAATGATGCTGTAATTGACCAATCAATATTGAGTATTCAACAAAGCCATGTAATAAAATACAGCAGTACAGAGAACCTCATGTTCCCTCAACTAGAGTATTAAAAGGTACATGCAGTGCAGCGTATAATTAGTTAGACTGAGATAAGGGACAATAAGCTAGACCCCTCGTCTGAATAAAATATTGGAAATATCATTATTATTTTTATGATTATTATCATTATTATTATTATTATTGCTGATTTTACTTTGTAAATGAAAAGTTGACATTAAAAACATCATTGGAAATGTGCCAGGATTAGCTAAAGATCTAAGTTTTACTTCTAATGCCTACAAATCAAAAAATATAATTAATATCTCTTCTATTATCACATTTAAATAACGATAATTCAATTATTTTCTCTTTTAATCCTGATTGTGATCATTTGCTGATAAAACACACACGCACAGGGTTCATGTAAAGGGAAGAAATAGTTATCTTGACAACCATCCACCTTTCTTTACATCTTCATTTCTTTCTACCAGAGAGAGAGAGAGAGAGATCAGAGGGCTGAATTGATTGGATTATAGGTCCATTTGACAAAGCCAAGAGTGTAAAGTACATAATCACTATTAGTACTTATACTGTAATCACCTATATGTTATATTAGTTGATTCATTTCCTAGATGATAATTACAGTACATGATTTATTTTGAACACTTTTCCATATATATGTTATCCGGCTGTTAGGTTGTGACATAACACCCTTTCAAAATATGATTTCCGGGTCCAAGCCTCGTATTTCTACAATACAGCAGTGCTGTGCTCCCCGTTGTTTGAACAGATCTGAGTTTTTTTAATAAATTTTAAAATTTCTCTTTCTTATCGATGAAAAATGTTTCTAAGTGACGTTAGAGGTGATCATAATTGTTCACGGCTGTTGTTATCCGTTTTGTTTCAACGGAGCGTTTGGACAAGAAAATTTTATTTTAAAAGGGTGTTACATCAGACTTAACAGCCGAATAACAAGAGGCCTATAGTTACGATCAAATAAATAATATCCTCAGTGAAGATCTTAAGTAAAAAACGGAAACCAGCTTTCAATGAGTAGAGATAACAGTACTCCACATCGTCAGTGAGAACTGAAGAGATGTGGAGTTTCTCCAAAGTGTTTTTAAAAATAAGTATTTGCTCTTATTGTATGCTTTCTGGTTAAGAGATTGCAGCCTGTATGGTGTTAATGGAACCAGACTACTTTTCTCTCTCAGTTCTACATAAGTTCCCTGGTTGTTTAACTTGTTGCCATGACAACTTAGAATAGTCTCCTTTGAAAGCTCTGGTTGGATTTGACTTGATAGTTAACCTTTTGAAACACACAGCATCCACATATGTATGCAGGAATTCACATACACACATATACACTGGTCCTTTGCCCGATGAGCCAACCAAAAAGAATAAACAGTTGATTCATTAAGAATGTACTTTTTTGTCACGTACACAGGGGTATCCATAAACAGTACACAATTGAATTCAAATTGAATAAGCAGTAAGCCCAGAGAGGCGTACAACGGTTGTGCATAACAACACCCCTTAGCTGTTCTCAAATCATCACATTTATCTGGAAATGTTACATTAAACATACGCACAGCAACAAAAAAATGAAATAATTTATTAATAACAAATATCATTCTTCCGCCAAGCAATGTAGTTGTTCAGCAACATTTAGTAAGTTGACACAGCGACACACAGACACAATGGAAAATATGCTTTCAGGCTAGCCAGGCACTGAATGTCTCCATGCCAACTGCTTTAAAAATCTGTGTCAACATGGAACCAGTGAAATTCACCCCCACAAAACCAAATGGATTTACAATGCAGTTACAATATCAGCACACGTCTGTTATCGGCAACCATAATGCTCACTTTCCTCTAGCTGTTGTCACTTGCCAGCAATAGACTTTTTGTTTCAGTTTTGCTTGGTTATACACTGACAAAACTGGTATTGCTAGCAATTGGCAACATAGCTTTGAGCAAAGTGAGCATCAGCTACAAATAAAAACATGTAAGCCATCAAAAGTTACATCATTAACTAAGCTTTCAATACATTTTTGGTGTAACTAGTTTTTCTGCTTTCAATTGAGATAAAAGGCTGATGGATTGGCTGGCTGAAACGACTCTTTCCCTGGCATCTGCATTCATTGAATCATAGTGTTGAGTACCTCTGACCACTGTTGTCTGGACTAATTGGCAAACTAATTGGTGCAGTGATACTGAAATTAGAAACTGATTGGGAAAGGGCGATCACTTTAAAATCCTACCACGCAGATGATTGGATGATGATACCTGTCTATCAAAACTCTCACCAAAGTCAATCGGCAAAAGAGAGAAAACATATTTTCCATTGAGAAAAGCCTTTGGTACCGTTCTCTTCTGTCAGTGAAGAAAACATTCTGATACAGGGCTTCTGTGCAGGGTAAATATGAATATGCACTACTCAGTATTCTGACTAATAAATTCAGCTTTCCAATATTTGAGATATGATCCCATTTGTTCATTCTAGGTTAATGTAAATGGTTCATTCAAAAGAACCAAGTACAAAACAAAGCACTTGAGCCTTATACATATTGTATTATTGATGTTTATTTAAATTAACTAATTTTAATGTTTTATTTGAGTGATTCGTTTTGCAGATATGGATAATTAGTGTTTGTATTCGTCTGCACAGATATTCTCCTGATTATCTTTATTAATGTGCATATAAACAGTCACTGATGAACCTGTCAACGTGTTTTTACTCTTCTCATTCTAATATTTTATTCATTCATGACACGGGGATTTTTGTCTCTGTCAAGGACCTGACTTAATTTCAGTCATCCATTTTACTCGCATCACCCCCACCTACAGCGCGGAACAGAATATAAATTATGGATTGATAAAAAAATAACACTCACAAAATTAAACGGCAACTTGTGTTTATCGGCTTTGCACATTTTGGGCCCACTCAGTGCAATTAAAGCACAAGGCTGTTTCACTCATCTCAGCGAGGCGGAGAGAAAATTATTTAAAGAAGATGAGAAATTTGAATGCTCTTCTCATGCATTGTCGTGCTAGCAGACTGCAGTCTTCTGCTATCAAACAAAATCATGTTTTGTTAATTAGATCAAAGCATTCTGATTGGTTAATTAGCCCCTCTTTCATTTCAAAGCAGTGTATCAGAGCAGAAATATATTCACACTGTTGTCTGGATGTTTTTTGTTTTTGCTTATCTGTTTTGCTTTGTGGGATTTCAGATTTGGATGTTACATACATGCTAGCATGCACATACACGCACACATACAAGCTATGTAAAGAGACATTGTTCTCAAACACACAGACCTTGAAGGATAGGTTTTTTAGTCTGGATTCATGTTGAACAGAAAAATCTTTGTTCAGCAAAAGAAATGTTTTACCAAAGTAATTTCCCTTGTGATAAGACATAAAAAGACAGGATTGTCTAAGAAAGAGGGAGCTGCTGAAATGAGATGGGCGGTAGGGAAGAAGACAAAGGCAATGAAAGGAAACTAATTTAGTAATTTGACCAGTCCAATAATAACCCCTGGCATTTACTTTTTCTTATGCTTCATAAGAACAGATCATGCATGGTTTTTCATAATTGTATACAAAATACACAAAGGCAACATAGCAGTACATGCACATCCCATTCAAGAAAGCAAGAATCAGGGCCCACATGCAGACTAAGGATGCTGGACTAGTATAATAAAACAGTTTTTTTTGCATGGTGAGGACAGGCATGAAAGCAATACAAGGCCAAAAATAACTAGAATAATAGGCAGGCAAGGCATTAATATCAGGCAGGCAGACCAGTAAAGTTGACGTGAAATAAAACACAGAGGCAGTGTAAAGACACAGGCATCAAACATAGGCAATTAGGTAACACTATTTAGACACGTTTTTAATGTGTCTGCCAATTTCTTTCTGCTGATCTTTATCATGGGGAATTATAATACAGTAAAGACTTCTGCATAGGTTTCCCTGTTTAATAATGACCAGTAAAATAGGAAACTGGCATGCCACTACAGGACAATTACCATGGCTGAGACGCTATGCCTTTCTCTCGATTTGATATTGTCACGGTATTTAGGTGCCAATTTGATACATATTGGGATTCTTCAAGTATTGCACTTAGATGTAATAATTCATTGTCATTTGTTTACTTTTTAAACACTAGATGTTAGACTTTTCAAACACATTTTTTATTTTTAGCATGTATGGTATACAGTCAGAGATGTCCTGAAGTCAGCACCTCATGTATTCAAAAATGTAGCTATTTCAAGATACAAATATGGGAGATTTACTCTGATATCACTACATTTGTGAAGTACAAATGTTTGAATTGTGTCTGTTTTTAGTCAGAAATGCCCTCAGCTCATTTTCAGGAATTGTTTTTTTTTCCAAGCAACCCAAAAAATCACAAAAAAGGCACACAGGTAAATATAATCCTGTTAATCTCATTTCCCTAAATTTTGTATAAACCCTTAAACACTTATTTTGAAAACCAGATGTAG
Source organism: Echiichthys vipera (assembly GCF_963691815.1). Taxonomy (NCBI): domain Eukaryota; kingdom Metazoa; phylum Chordata; class Actinopteri; order Perciformes; family Trachinidae; genus Echiichthys; species Echiichthys vipera. The sequence continues at coordinate 18,939,517 of NC_139838.1, read as the reverse complement.
TTTCACACATATATTTTAATAAACTTCGCCATGCCTGTCATGGCTCTCCCTGTTAGTTCTCTCCGTCAGCTTAATGGATGCAAGACAGTTGCCTCAGCTGATTTGACCATGGAGAGTCGAGTGACCACCATCACCACATGGAAGCTGTCCATGACAGAGTTTAGAGCTTTAGTGTCTAGTTCTGCTTTTTATGCCAATGTGTTAAATTCAAAGTGTTTCCAGTATACTTTACTGTATGTGTAGTGCTTAAGATTCTTTTTCACTTTGACTTTTTTTGGTAGCAACGGATGTGATATCACATTAATCAATTCAATTCAATTCAGTTTTATTTATAGTTTCAAATCATAACAAAAGTTATCTCAGGACACTTTACAGACTAGGTACAGACCACACTCTATGACTTATTTATGATTTACATAGACCCAACAATTCCCCCGTAGAGTACGGTAGCAACGAAAACCTTCCCTATAACAGGTAGGAACGTCAGACAGACCCAGCTCTGTGGAGGACGGACATCTGTCTTGACCGGTTGGGGAGGAAGAAAAGGAGAGAGAAAGAGAAAAAAGACGGACCGATGCCGTTAATCCACTATATCTTTACATAGAAAATAGTTGTTTGCTGCTATATTAATGTTCCAAATATACAGTATCTATTAATATCTAATAAACTTAACCAATCTTATAATAGTAGTTTTGGGGCATAGACTTACTGTAACCTTCACCTTTTGTTGCCTTATCCCTCTCGGTCATGTACCGTTCACTGTTTCACCTTGTTGAACAATGTTATATTTCCTAAGATATCTTACGATTTGTGGTGTACACTTTTTGTGAGATATCGTACAAACCCATTGATGCAAATAAGCTAAGTTAAAGCAGCAGACAGTCATATACCTGTGGGTCTGTGTGTGTGTGTGTGCCAGCTGTAGACTTTGAGAGGAGACAGTATGTTGTTTTATGCTGTTGCCAGGGTTACACCAATACTGGCCCCTGGGTTTTTTTTGAAAAGGCTGCAAAAAGTCACCACATAATGCCCAGAGAAAAGTAACTTGCTTTCCTTCTCAGAGTCTTCCCCTGTGTCTGTACCGTCTTCACAGTAGCTCACATTTGTCTGCTATCTGCCATTTGTGGAAGCTGGTGGTAACTTTTTACACCAGAACAAAGCCCTCAATGTGAGAGCAATTTTAAAAAAGGATTCTACCATCTTTTTAGAAGTAAACTCATTTGACAGATGAGTCACTAAAAACCTAATTTGGATGAAGCTAAGTTGAGAGGTTCAAATTTGATAAACCCCCTGAAATAATTAAGAAACAGAATAAAGGCTTTTGAATTGCTCTTGCAAGGCTACGTCTCGGCAGATGCCTTGATGCTGTATCAGCCAAAACCGTGAGGGAGCATCTTTTAGGCATCATTTTTTCCATGGTTTTCATATTACATACTCTACAGAATGTTGCTGATTTTTTTTATGTCACTGAAATTGAATCAGGAGAACAATACATCAGTGGTGATTACAGTGAGATTGAGTGATTTTCAGGGTGTGAGAGGGATCATCTGTAGGCCCATCTGTTTGTCTGTGTTTTTCTGTGTAGATGTGTCTGCATGTTTCTATGTAAGTACTTGGATGTCTGACATGGCTCTGTATTTTGAGACATTCTCTGTTTGTGCGAACACGTGTGTTTTGTGAGGAGTGCAACCCTGTGCAACATGTATGACTATCTCAGAGGGACAGCAGGCTTTCTTTCGTTCACAGTTGGTCAACAAAGCGTGTGTGCGTGTGTGCGTGTGTGCGTGTGTGCGTGCACAGTTTGTGCACGTGTGCATGGGTTTGGACATAAGACTACCTAAACCCCAAGGTGACCCAAGAGAAGCGTTTTAATGGTTACAACAAATCCTTTTTATTCCTCGAAGTAGAATATAGACTAAACAAGGCTAAGGTCCAATAGCCATTCTAGCATCTCTGTGTGGCTGTATTTTGGATCGACAGTGCCTTGAGCTAAATGCTATCATCAGCATGCTAGAATGCTTACAATGGCATTTGGTTATCAGTATTTTATAAACTGAAATTTTAGCCTGATGATGTCAGTCACTCCTGAGTGACACAAGTCAAGTTACAGTAGATGAGAAATGGCACAGCACCATCATTCATTATTAACCTGGAAAGTAAACAACCCTCTTTTAGGTAGGCCTACACATTTAAACTTTTCAATGAATAAATTGTACTTGTAAATTTAATGTAAATAAGGTGCTAAAATACAGACTAAACCCTAACGTTTTCGTCACATTCACCTTTATTGTTTTGCTGGTCTGAAATCATGGCAATATCCCCCAAAAATAGCCTACATAGGAATACACAATGTAGGATAGATAGGCCTATGTGTGGATGTGCTGGATAATCAGTTTGATCAATAGACTTAGACTATAGGGTAGTCACTAGAACTTCTGAGTCGATACCGACACCCAGGAGAATACTCCATGTCAAAATACTCCATATCATTTTTGATACCACATGGAGAAAATTGCAAAAAACTAAGGCATCATTTTTAAAATAAAGATAAGAACAATACAAACATTAGTAACAACACTTTTGATAGCTTCTTTATTTTTCTTGTTGAAAAAAAATGGGCCGTTAAATAGAAAGTATGTGCCAAGGACTGGTTTACAGAAAAGCTAAAATGCAAAGTTTTAAGTAGAATTTAGGGATGAGCATAGATCCTGCTGACAGACATTTACCGTGTCTCTTCACACAGATTTATAGGCAAGCTTTCTACTTATATGGGAGTTAATCATTTGCTCATGCACAGTTACTCTACACATCATCTTCTCCCTTTTCACACACCCCTTCTCCTCTCTTTCTGCCTGTCCTTCTTTCCCCTCTGGCCTACTGCCTTCTCCAGCTCAAAGTCTGTGTGTGTGGATTATTGCTGGATGAGCAGTCATACTATGAGAAGTCTAATCCATCATTAAGAGACAGAGGAGTTACACAGGATTTAAAAGACAGAACAGCCTGACGTACGCCTGGACACATAAATGCCAAGTTCAGAAGGATACACATGCAAATGAACCAAAAAATATATGTGCTCCCATTATCATTTGCCACATTTTACATCTTCAGATGGATGAAAATGTGAGCAAAATCGCACCAAAACTGCTCCTGGCTGTTGTTTTACACCGATATGCTCAACAAGATGTCGTATTTTGGTTTGGAACAGAGTCAGATTCATTTTCATCTCCATGCTTTTGTGTACAGAGATAAAAATAGAAAAAGGACAGAAAAATATGACAACGATTAGAATTGATTGATAATGCATATCCATTGTATAGTTCTATAACTAACACATTTTTTTCTTCAGTCCTGAATACATTTTTTTTTTTAATCACGTTGCTTGACTTGTGGCGTGATATTTTCATACTAATATGTCTGTGAATTGTGGATGAGTGTTTGAAACAAAACCCACCTGTTCAGATCATCGCCACATTGCAAACTCAGCTGATTGGTCCAAGTTCCTGCATTCCTAATTACAACACTTCAGAGTGAGATGTGAACACATCCTTAATTAATTAACAGCCAGGGAGGATGTTCCTGCTCTAGCAGCTGACAAAACTCAACATATCAACCATCCAAATGCATCCTGAGACACTGTATTGCAGCCTGGCTCTCCTTTCCCTTCTCCATTTCCAAGGACGAGGTCCAACTTGTTCATCCTGCTGGGCCGGTGATTGGCTGGCAGCTGCCCTTCATGAATGGTGAGTGAAAGGGCAGGAAGGACTGCACGACCCTGCAAAGCCATGAAAACCACCTGTTCAAAGAAGTTATTTTTGAGACTGCAGTCATCTTTTACGTCCAAGACTACCCACCACTTTCACAGTAGCCTTCACAAAAGGTGTCACACATCAAATTCAACACTCCATGTAGATTAAATGAGAAAAGTTAATCTACAGTGGACTAAATATTTAAAATACATACATAATGCCTGAGAACCTTGTTGTATTTACATTCCATTATATTTTTACATTTGCATTGCCACCTGTGTTTTCGTTTACATGAATAGAGACATCTCCACTATAAATTAATGAACTGGGTGATTAAAAATGCAATAGAATGCAGGAAATTAAGTGTTTGATGCTCAAAAGTTGATGGGGGGAATGGGCAACAAAACCTATGCCCTCATAGGTCATACAGTCTCAACTTGCTATTTTATTACATTCTTTGTTATGTAGCTTTACTTCTGATGTAGGTCTGAGAAAAAATGTCAGATATTTATTTGATACACATTCAGTCAGCAGCACTTTGTACAGACACATAATAACCTTGAAGAAAATAAAAAAATAACTGGCTTCTTATTGCTTGCTTTCATGAAGTGTGGTCGCATTGGCAAGCAGAAAGTGATAAAAAATTGATCCGACATATTCCTGGAATTTTAAATTTCTGGTTGTTATGAGAAAGTCTGTGGAGGATCCTTGTTTGGTTTCTTGTTACCAACAGCCATCGCAACTTATCCTACCTTTACGTAGAAGATGTAAACAACAACAGCAGGGTTATCTCCTGTGATGTACTGTGGTCATGGGTATGGGCCAGACAAGAGAAACATGCAGAATATTCACACAGGAGAAGAAGACTTTAGGAGCAGCATGGAATAACAGCGCCAAGCTTGTTCCAGCCTGCTGTGATGCTGTGACTCTGTGTCTTTGTGTCTCTCAGCGGCCGTGATATTATTGTGCATGTGAGTGGTGTCACAGTCTGACCTTTAGAGAAAGGTCAGTTCATTTGGAGGAGGAATAGAAAGACCATGCACATGATGACTGGTGATATAGATCCACTGCAAACGACAAAACCAGACCTTGTTGACCTTTTATCTATCTTTATAAGTAAGGAGTTATCTCGGACCTGATATAAGTCATAGTATACTTGTATGTGTGTATCTGTATAGTGTATTTTAACTCCTAACATGGCTGTTGCGTTCCTCGCCCTACAACACTTTCTTTCCTTGCATGCTTCTATATACAGTTCTTTTGTCTCTCCATTTGTGCTCCATTTAAAGGGAGTTAGTAAACAGTCAGCCGTTTCTACCTATATCTTTGATATCAAAACTATAGGGAAGTCTTTACGACTTGTTTAAAGACTGTTTCTGAATAGATATCGTGCATTTTATCATTTTTTATGATAAGAAGACATGGAAATCTCAATTTTTATAATATGGGACCTTTAAAAGAAGCTAACAAAGACCATCTGTAGGATGTAGGAAACAAGCAGCGGTCTCACGTGTCGAAATCTGAAGATTTGTTTTTATATCATCACATGCAATTTTTTTTTTTTACTACTACATATTTCAACATTAAAACAAGCCACTGTATATGTTGGCCATTTTTACTATTTTACTGATAAAGTAATAAATAAAGGCCTATAGGGAAATTACAGTATATGGCCATAGGAAAGAATACAATGTTGACAGTGTCAATTGTATGTGACAGAATAATTTCACCATGCAAGAAGCGATGTACAATTTATTATTTTGTAAGTACCCACTGGTTTCTGGGATTCATCAATGTTTTCTTAGTTTTGCTCTTCAGTCAAAATTTTACATGTGGCTGGGAGCATTATCACCAAGATGACAAAAATCCAGTCCACAAATTATTCTTTTTTTTAAAAGTGACAAGCTTTAACATATTTTTGCATGGAATAATTTGTGGACTGAAAACAAGATGTATTTTTTGTCATCTTGGTGATAATGCTCCCAGCCACATGTAAAATTTTGACTGAAGAACAAAACTAAGAAGTCACTGTTACTTACCTTATTAACATACTTTCTGTATATACAAACTGTGTGCACGTCTGTGTCTATGTATTTATAACTACTCATTATGCATATACATATACTACATACCTTTTCTGCAATGGTATAAAATCCAGTGGCTTTTTGTTGAGAGAACCAGGATAAAGCTAATTTCTGTGTCAGTCTACAAAAATGTGTCATCCTTCCAGCACTCTATGGTGCTGTGCCCTGTAACGGATACATAACAGAATCTCATTTACTGACAGAGATGAATCCTTAATTACTGTTATAGTTTTTTTTTTATTCTAACACACACACACACACACACACACACAGACACACACACACACAGACACACACACACACACACACACACACACACACACACACACACACACACACACACACACACACACACACACACACACACACACACACTAGGCCCCTTATGGCCATTAAAGTCATGGGCACTGATCATATGCTAATGGTAATTTTACAGTGGGGGAGGGGTGTGTTTTAATAGGCATAGGGAGAGATGGTAATAAGGGATTTATTAATGTCATTGTATTAGTTAATGCATGGGTTCCTGTCTTGACATTAGATTAATTGGATGTGGGTTATATTTCCATATTGACAGAGGTGTGACCATATCATCTTTTCTTTCAATAACCAAAGATTAATTTTTGAAAAATCTCTTAATTGCTGACAAAAGTCTTGAGTACTATGAAGATTAGTATTTGCTAATTGATTTTGCTTCCATTTTAAAGCATGGTTTTGCCCAACCTACTGTTTTTCAAATGCATGGTGACAAAGAAGAGAAGAAAGACTACAGAGATGGCGTGTTAATTAGATGTCTTAACTGGCTAATTAGCAAATGATGAAGTGTCATGATGCCCCTGGGAGAGAGAGAGAGAGAGAGAGACAGACACACACACACACACACACACACACACACACACACACACACACACACACACACACACACACATACACACATACACACATACACACACACACACACACACACACACACACACAAAGAGGAACAGCTGTTGAGACCAGATCTCATGCTCAAGCAAACACACACTCGCGTCCACATACAGCACAGTCTTATCAATGATGCATATTTATCCAGACAATTTGATTTGTGTGTGAATGTCACCTGCAGCTTCGACAGCTACAGTGTGTTTTTTTCTGCATTTGTGTCTTTCTTGGTGTTTTTCCCTAAGTGTGTGTTCTATTATCAGTCTGCTTTTGTGGTTGAATAAGGATGTATTTTTAGTGACTTTGTCCAGTGAAATAATGTGTTCCAATTCACCTCAGTTCCTAAAAGGCACAGTGAGAACTTTTGAAGGAAACCAGCAAGACTATTTCTCTTTCATCTTTCCCACTAAGAAGGCAACAATCGGCACAGAGCTTTGCTCAATTAGTCAGATATTGAAAGGGACTAAAAATAGAATAGCAGAGTAGTGACATTATTGATACTGCGCCGATTCTGACGTATGATACCTCTTGTTCATGTTGACCCAGTATAAATATCAGTTTTTCTGGATTCAAACAAAAGGTCAAAATTATGCCATGACGCTGAGGAAGCATTGCTCTTGTGTTTTTGCACTGTCCCTCAGAGAGATTACGTGTGCAGAGAACAATGGTTACAAACATGATCACAAGCTACAAGTGGGGCTCTGCAGGCTTAGCCTTTCATCTTTGCAAATCTGCACACTTTCAATTTGCATGTTCACAAGGATTAGCCCATTCAACTATATGTTGGCTGTCCCTATAAAAAGTAGAAGCAGACTTGCTTCTCATCCGCCGCGTACTCTGTGACTAGTGTAACAGCAGGGGGACTCGTTACACAGCTCTGCAAGGAGTCTGATAGCTACACCCCCTGCCATGACATTGACTCCACAACATTTAACGTTAAGCCGTGCAGCATGTCAGCCTGCAGAAAGCTGCCACTCTACAGCTATTCCACCTGCAAGGCGGACTGTCTGGGTTACTGTGTTTATTTTTCTTAAAACTTCATGACCAAAATCAGGATTTAAATTAAACAGATGGAGAATACAAGAGGCAGGAACACAGAGAATAACGTGATGTGTTTGTTGACAGCCTTTGGAGTTTGAATTGTGAGCCTTACACTGTGTAAGTTTTATCTGACTTTCTTTCTGTCTGAGTTTTTGGCCCAATAGGAAACAATACTCTGTTTGCTGGTCATGGCAGTGGCCTCAGCAGTGCAAACACCCACACACTGAGACAAGTCGGCTCCATTTAACTGACATGTTTAAAGTCCATGAACTCATCTAACAGCCAGGATGTTTTCCTGTGACCCTGCATTTAGAGTCAGTAGTAGACACTCCACAACCTTTCCCTTGGGGGAAAGGTTGTGGAGGGGCCGTATTCACAAAACATCTTTAGGCTAGGAGTAGGTCCTAGCTTGCTGGTTTAGGAGTAACTCTTTAAAATACGGGGCTTTTAAAGACAAGTCTAATAGCTGTTGCAGTCAACATTTTGAAGAGATTAAATGATAGGGAGCTTTTAAAAGGTTATCTCCTTAATGGAGCTGGCATTATGAATGGGGCTGAGTTGGTCAGGGAAGCCATCACATCACCAACAAATAGAAACCACCCAATATCACTGGAGATCAAAGTTGTTACAATTCTCCGCTATTTGGTGACAGGAAAAATGCATCTGAGCAACGCAGACGATCTCGCCATGTATCAGCTGTCGGTCAGGAGGATTTTGCACAAGACGATAAATGCCCTATCCAGACCTCACATAGTACGGCAGTTTATTCCCTTCCACATTAAAGTGTTTCTATCATAAATTCACTCTTAGAGACTCATTCCCTCTCAGCCACAGTGAGCATATGAGGTATGAACATGATGTCATCCAAAGCAACAAAGTCAACCCCGCCCTCTAGTCTTTGCTTAGGAGTCCCTCCCGCTCCTAAGTAGAAGTTGGTCTTGTGAATAGGTTTCAAGAAATCACTCATAACTAAGAACTTTTAGAGTTCTACTCTTAGCGCTACGATAAAAACTTTTGTAAATACAGTGCAAGGTGAAAATAATCAGCTGTACAAATGTTCATGTCTGTGCTTTCATTTACTTCCAAAACAAATTACAGGCTTGCACACTCCTGCTCTACAAGCTGAAGTTATACCTCTTTATCTGTCTTCATCAGATGTGTTTCTGTTCAGATACTACTGTAATTCCCCTTTTGATATAATCAAACCTGATTCAGTAGTATCTTTACAATGAGCACGAAGATTAGGTAGTTTTATGAACGTCCAGGATAGCTCTCCTGGGTTGAATGGGAATAAGAAGATAGCTGAAATGAAAGAGAGGTTGTTTTTTAATCTTCCAGGACATCCACTTCATCTTCAGAAAGGAGAAAATACTCCCCCACACTGGCATCTTTATATATCTAGCTACTAATACATTGCAGCTTTTTTTGCTATCCATCCCATTATAGTTGTTAGATAGTGGTGCCACCACACTGCTACCAGGGATAGAGAAGTCAGCTGCAGGATCATAACGCTTCTGAGCTCTTGTTGCTGCCAGTACATCAGCCCATAGGGGTTGCAATGTAAAGGGCACTTCTTGTACCACAGTCAATAAATGCTGTTTAGATACCAGTGATCCTGCTCTTGATGTCAAGGGACAGTCTGCTCAAACGCATCTGCTAACTGCTTAACAGGGCAGCCAGCTTTAGAGAAAGGGGAAGTGGAGTGAAAATCATGTCTCTACAAGCCTGTTCTCAAACACATCTGCTTGCCAAGGCAGCACTGTTGGTAAGATGATGAAGAGAACAGTGACTGAGCCATGCTCCTCACTCCAGCTGGAGCCAGGGAGAATAGCTGCGACTACTTTGAGGCAGAGCACTAGACCTTACCTCCCTTCCAGGCTGATTTGCTGGGACAGAATGTTTTTTTTTTTGTTTTTTTTGCACACCAGGGCTTCAGTTGGCTCCTATACATGCCAAAGCAGGCGCAGAGCTGAGACACCATTATCGGCTGTGCCCATCACCCCAAGCACTGGTGTCAAGAGCCAGTGGAGCATGATGCTGATTTTAAGCTGGGCTTGTCCCGAGCCCTCACCTACCAATGAGGCAGCATGCAGGGGTAGAAAAGCAACAATAAAAGGTCTAAGGCTTTAAATAGTTTAACACTCTTATCAGCATTACTGAAAGGGTTCAGAGGAGGTGGTGCCGCCCTGCTTGGCAATGCACAGTTAGAATTGCCAAGCAGGGCCAGTTACATCTCTGTTTAGTGATAGAGCAGCAGGTCCTTCTAAATAGATCTTTTGTTTATAAAGAGCTTTCCCCCGTCCACTGGGTGTTTATACTGTAACAGCAATACAAAACCTTTACTAAATGGATTTAATGTCTTGGGAGAAGCAAAACAAACATACTTTATGTGAAAGTGCTGCACATTGTCGCATCAAATAATGAGTATGTTTTTGTCTATTGGTCAAGTATGTGCTTTGAGTAAGCTGCCTGGGATACCACAGCTTGTCAATTGGTCAGGTTAAATTAGAGTACTTTAAAATGCGTTACTATAGCAACCTTCAGATGAGCCTAGGGTTAATGAAGCTAGATATACACAAGTTGTGGGATCATAATTAGTTCTGCCCCTCGGGAGGGGGGGGGTCTATTTGCTGTGTGATCTGCAGGCAAGATTACAGCCACAGAAGCTCCGTATTATCATGCTTTCAGCTGGTGATCGAGAGGTATGGATTCATTTAAAATCAAATAAACTCAAGGGTTTCGATGTTTGACTGCTAAATAATTTTTTTAACCATAAAGCAGTTCGAGACCCTCTTTTTTGGAGTCCTCAGCAATCCCAATGTCTCTCTTCTTGCCTGTCTCTGTAGGGCGACAAGATAAGTTGTTATCATTTGGATAAATGTCAAATATTTAACACTTACGGCCAAATCCCACCCTTCCATCTCCATATTTCTCTCCCTTCATCCCCCTCCCTTCACATTAGCAGTCTTCTCTCTACCCCCCCCCCCCCATTACTCCGTACCTCCTCATTTCTTAGTCGAATGGGGCTTTGCCAGGCAGAAGGTCACAGAAATTTCTCTCTTACATGCACTCCAGGTCTTCCCCACTTTTTTTTTTCTCTCTCTCTCTCTCATATGAAAATGCATCCATTATTAAATGCCTCTTCTTCTCTGTCCTCCTTATTCACTGTTTCCCAATAGTCTTTGTTCCCATCTCTCTATCTCTTGTCCTCTGAATACAGTACATTTATTCTTATTGGTCAGACACCCTGGGCTGATATGATACAAAAGGTGATAGATTTGGGGTTGTGACCTAATGCTGCAGAGATAAGTTCAATACCCAGAGGAAAGAAGCAAGCAACACTTTCATCTGCGTGACTTGGAGCAAGTCGCTTCACATCTCCATTGTGGCAGCAAAGCAGGGTACAGCATGATGCTTTCATAATACTTTCATATTTTTTCAACTATAACCAGAGTTCATGCGATTATGATGTATAACAAGTAGTGGTGGGCCAGATTAAAATAATAATCTAATTAATTAGAGGCTTTGTAATAAATTAATTGCAATTAATTACATATCAATATTTGAAACAAGTAGCAACATTTTTCAATTTAAATAGATTTTGATATTTGACTTAATATATCATAAAAAAACAGTGCTTGGTACAGTATATTCAGGAAAAGTGGAAACCTAACATTGCAAAAAATGTTTTAGAATAATATCCTTTGCATAAAATAAACAGTTCAACATAGAAAGCTTTTTCTCCCATGTTTTCAAAAACACAGAAACAATGAACCATCAACTACTGTTATTACAGTCTCTACTAGGAGCGTTGTCTATGCTAACAACATGTTCGGCATTGGGGTGGAGAGGAAGCTTAAGAGCTCCGGTGGGAGGTGAATTCTTTCTTGCACAATTTTTACATGGCCGTGCTATTTAACCACGTTTTCACTTGGTCGTTTTTTAGAACTCAAATATCCGCCCACTAAACCCAGCAACAACTCATCTCGCTTCTCATCGGTTTCATTTCTCTTGTGTTGCGTGTTGTGCGTCAGTATTAGGGACCGGGCGGGAACTCTTGCAATGAGCAAAGTTCCGCATTGTGCAAACATAAATTTCGATTAATTGTGTTTTTTTTCTGTAATTAATTAACGCGTTGAAGTCGCAGCCCTAATAACAAGCACAAAAACAAGCATTTCTTTAGTTGATGATAGTTCGTAGTATAATAGTAGCACCAGGATGGATGGGTGTTAAAAAAAAATGGATGGGTGTTAAAAAAAAAAGGGGGGGGGGGGGGGGTCCTTTGGTTGGTGCTTACGGATGCTTAATCCCCCAGAATCATTTGGGTTGTTGTAGATGTATTTAGCCAAAGGACACTATCATTCAATTTTCTTCGGTATGCTAGCTATCCTTAAACAAGAAACTTAAGGCATAATTGTAAAAACAGTGGGGAGCAAGCTTAAATAAACAGCAGTGCAGTTATACATATTAGCTGACCAGAAGACAGGGGAAAGAACCTAGCATCCAGCATTGATAGTATACCCCTTGCGGAAAATTCTGCAACTAGCAGGGGAGCTTTATTGGACACAGGGAGGAGCCTTATTCCTGGCTTTGAGTCACTAAAGAGCACTAAAGAACAGTTTGTACACATTTCCTTCAGCCCCTTGTCTGTCGAGATGTGAGCTGTAATTTCTCCGTTCCCCAAGATTTCCGCAGTTGACAGTTGTCTATTATCTTTTGTCTATTGCTGTATCTCTCTGCCTTCTGTCTGCACTTGGCTCCCATATCAACCAATGCCTTTTGTGTGATGTTTGATTGATATTTATTCATTTGTGTGCTAGAAGTTATATAGCCCCACTGGTAAATAAATAAGCCCATAAGCCCCAGTATGAAAAGTATGTAGAGCACCCATATGCATAGTTCACAATGTATTTAATTAAAAAAAAAAGTATTATGATGCTGTATATCAGGGCTATTCAATTTTAAATTCAATTGGGCCAGATTTTAAAACCACGTAATGTAGCTGGGCCAGACATTTTCCACAGCCTATTTAGAACCTGTGTGTATAAAAGTCTGTGTGTGTTTGTCTGCTCAACTCTCTTGCTAAACACAATCTCAAACACGGTAACACTAGGTTGATTTTTAAGAAATATAGTGGATGGGCAGGCGCAAACAGGAGGGGGAAGCGCAAAGGAGCGAGATGAGCTGCCCGCTTCCTTTTGGTGCCCATGTTAACCAATTTTGCTGTTCAGACAGACAGACCGGAAAAACAAACAGGAAGTGCCACAGCTCCAGATGGGCCAATTGAATAGGTCGGCTGTATATCATTGGCAATTTGTATTCTGGGTTTAGGGATTAAAAAGGAATTCAGTTTACACCATCATTAATGCAGTCCATCTTGCATTAACTAATATAATGTATTCTATACTGTACAGTATGTCAGAGCTCATCGTGAAGAAAGCACATTTTCGACACTGAATCAAACATCAACTGACTAAGGTTCCTACCAACCAATCTCAATTACAAGCCTTCCAATGTGTAATTAGTATTGATTGCCACACAGACACAGATTGATATTGATATTTCACATTGATATTGTCTGCATTTGTAAACAATGTCAAACCATGTCAGCTCAAACCTCCTGGCTTAGACAAGTGTGCTAATTGTAAAACTCAGTGGTTATTAGTAGACTTCTAGTCCATGTTATAGACACTAAGACACCCAGTAACGGGTGCAAAGAAAACCAAAACACCATTCCAGCCCCTACCACTGACCAGCTCATCAACAGTGTAACTATGATATTCAGTTTAATTTGGTTACATTTCTAATCTCCTAAATTTCAATTATATTTTAAACAACCATTTTTAGTCTCAGAAACTACTTTTGAATCCTGAAGTACTCAACATTATATTATCTTTTGCTAGAGGTGCAGTGTAACAAGTGGAATCCCACTGGTCTGGCAGGTGGAGAGAAGGGTGGTCCAAAAGAACATTCAGAGCGAGTGACAGAAAAGAGAGACAGCAGAAGTGCATAACTGTGTAACACCCAAAAAAGGATGACAACAGAGAGGCAGAATCAATAGTCCTATTCTGTGTTTGCACTCACTAAGACATCTATGGAGTGACCCCACCATAACCACAGAGATTAGTTGTCACACACTTCTCTACTCCACACTCTGTGTGTTATGATTACTGATGTCATTGTGTGTTTGTGTGTGTCCTGACGGCATATCACGCCTTTTTGAAATAGTTTGAGTCGTCAACAATGATGTTTTTCTAGCCAACTAGCTTTTCATCTGAAATCCATGTTACACTTTTGGAGGAATCAAAGGCACACATCCCCATCTTGGACTCCCAGCACTGCTGTTATCAGGAGATCGCTGACCTCAAATCTTGCGTGTACATGTTTCACATGACACAAGAAACACTGGGATTTATTTTTTCTTTTAAACTTTCAGCACAATTTTAACTTAACTGCGGCACACATACTATAGATTGATGTCTCTAATTGTAAGAGGATGACTAAAGCAAAGCTTCGGAGTGAGTGGTGTATTTAGGTTGACACCACTTTTTCAGTTAAGCTGCTGGTGCACTGCTCATTAGCAAACACTGCTGCTGCTGTACATACAGCATCTACAGCAGCCACCTGAAGAATCGTATTCTTAGTTTCTCAGGGGCTATTTATTAATACCATACCCCAATCCTAATAGTATGCCCGCGAGAATGACAGAGTTGGAGCCTAGATGCCAAATATCAAAATAATTTGACATAAATGCGTTCCATGTGAATTGGCTGTCTTTATTTATATTAGTTGCAATGGGGCTGCCCCACGGAAAAGTGCCCTTACTCAAGGGGACCTCGACCTCAGGAGGTGAACTGGCACCTCTCCAGCAGCAGTCCATGCTCAACACTTGGTCCGTAAGGGGACTTGGACCAGTGGACCTTCAGTTCCCAAGCCAAGTCCCTTTGGATTGAGTTACTGCCACCCCAAGTAGGTGAACTGGTACCTCTCCAGGAGAGATGGCAGCGCAAAGGGGCTGCTCCATGGAAAAGCACCCAGTTTGGGGGCTCTGTATCTTGCTGAAGGGCACCTCAACAGTGCATTGAAGGGAAGGTTACTTTAAAACTGAATTTTTTATATAAAGAAAATGTCTCTGTTGCCCTGTCACAAAAGGGAGAATTCAACAACAACAACAACAAAACATTGTCCAAATTGTCATTTTCAACACCGGTACCGGTCATCTCTTTTGCACAAAGGTTGCTCTGGCGTTTCTTTGCTGTGTTTACAAACTCTGTCTCAAACTATATATGCCGTCTCGTTACCTGAACAACCACACTCAAATAAACTGCATCTTCTGTGTGTGTGTGTGTGTGTGTGTGTGTGTGTGTGTGGTATCACCAGCAGAGCAGTGAAGTTAATTGGCTTCAGCTGAGAGGAGAAGCAAGACAATAGCTTTAAACAAACATACACACTGTCACAAAAAAACTTCCTTGGAGAGATACTCCACACACTTTGCTTAAACATAGACGCGCATGCACACACACACACACACATACACTCTCCGGCTGCGCAGTTTGGCTGAATCCAAACACTGAAGGGTATTGTTGTCTTTATTTCGACACATGGCTTACATGGGCCACAACAGCACCTGATAACAATTTGTGGATGTGAGGTCACTATATGTGGACCATGAAACAGGTTTTGTGATTAAATGAACCATTGTGCATGGCAAGATGGTTTTACCACCCAATTATATGTTTACCTGCCAAACTTAGAATAGTAGAAGTGGGCTTCCTGCTGAAGGTGTTAGAAAAACTGACAGAGCCACAACAGCAACCCCATTTTCCAACATTTGTGCTGGTTTGTCTTCCCACACACACACACACACACACACACACACACACACACACACACACACACACACACACACACACACACACACACACACACAGAGAAAGTCGTATTTAGCAATATAAGTGTCAGACAAAAATACGAGAACATAAATCCAAATCCACTGCTTTCAGATTATTGTAGCGTGTGTGTGGGTTTCTTTGAATGTTTGCTGTTTGGGAGGACAGGTATAAGATACCGTAAATGAGTGTGAGAGATTATAATAATGCATCTTGTCATTTGTGTGTGTGTGTGTGTGTGTGAGAGAGACAGCAATGGTAGGAAAGGTTTCATCTCTGTGAAGCCCAGACGTGCTCAAGCACCTGTACTCTGTACTGAAACTAATTCTACACACATACTGACACACACATATATTAACACAGAGAGAGAGACACACATATTCTTCCTAATCCAGCACCTTTGCCTCTTAGGCACTCCTTGGTGAACAGAGAGAGAAGGAAAGACAGCGGGAGAGGGAGTAAGAAGTGAATTCAGAGTTGAAGTGTTTTGTCTGGGTTTTCTCCAGCGGGCTTTACTCTTCATCATAACACACACACACACACACACACACACACACACACACACACACGCATGCACACACACACACACAAACACTAACACAAACACTCTCCAAAGTCTTCCGGTGGAAATGACTTTTAGATTGTTTCCTCACAAAAACACTTTCACCGGCAGAACAACAAACAGTGCGTGCATTTATCAGCGTATCAGATAGCCAAGGCAGAGATAGATTTAACTTACAATACCCATGAACATTTAGTACATTTTAACACTGTAGCTGCAGAAACAATGCATTTTCTTTTCAGCTTGGCCGTTTTTGTAATGCATTGAATGCTGATACTCTATACCACCTTAGATCAAGGCGAAGGTACATGGGGATGATACTCAAAACAATGTTTTTGGTACTTTTGTAGCTCTGCTGAGTTACTGGTTCATCACAGTGTTCTGAAACACTGCAGACTCGAAGAGGCAGATGCACAGCAAAGGAAAGTAAAACATGTTTCTTTCTGCCTGTATTCATAGAGTGTGAATAAAAACTGAAACCCAGGCAAAAATCAGTAAAATGCAGTGCTGTTTTTAGCCTGCTATCTTAGTTTGTTGATGGACAACAAAGGTCGACAACTTGGGCTGTAGGTAGCCCAGAGGTTAGAGGAGCTGACTAGTAGCCCAGCAGTTGCTGGTTCAAAAACAGGCAAAATGACAGCTGGTGATCAGAGACCACCGGCTCATGACTGTGTGTTTATGTATGGGGTGTTTGGATGGGTTAAAAACAGGATATTAATTAACCCTCTGAGACACAGTTTTGTCTTTCTTGGGTGGTTTCTTGGCTGTATATGGAAATATTTGAATATATATATATATATATATCTTATAAAGTGCTGAAATAACACATTTGTACTGCATGAGAAAGCATGCATGTTTCCTGCCCAATACTGCATGGGATATTGCATAAAGTGGGCAGGTCTCTCATCTAGGTCATATGATACCTTTATATTCAGCTTAAAAGCCTGCTAAATCTTCTGAAAGACAGTAATCTTTCAGAGAGAGATGGCAGACACTCATAAACTGAGAGAGCCACTCTACAGTGCATGGGTCTGCTTCAGAGCTCTGTGTGTTTGTGCCTGAACGCGATGAGAAGATGGGGTGAGTGACTTTGGATGCATGCTTTAGGCTTCCAATCAAAAGTTAGAAACGATACTTGTATTTTTCTGTGCAATTTTAATTTTAGATATGTTTCTATTTTTTTCCCTTAACTTTACTAGCCATCACCAGCATTGAAACGTCTGTCTCTGACATAGATTTAAACTTGTGTTTGGTTGTCCACAGACTCAGAAGAGATCAGGTAGTATCTCCACCATTTTACACCCCCTCCTTCGACTGCTAGTCAAAGCCATGGATCAGCATGCTGTTTTTAAACATCATTGACTCAAGACAAGCGCATTAACAGACACACCTTCAAGCAGGTAGCCCTGTTGTAATTGAAATGCAAGTGGCTTTACAGTGTAATAACTTTTGCCTAAAAAGTCTCATATCTGCCTTCCTGTCTCTGTCCAGAGTGCTGATCATGAGTCTGTCAGCAGCACAGGAACTGTCCGAAGTGCTAGCCCTTGTTGGTGCCAGCAGGCAGGAATGGTGGGAGTTTATGGCTAATTCAAATATGCAGTCAATCTGCTTGTGATTGCTTTCTTCTGCTTGACATACAGCATTTTGTCTTTTGGTTACAGATTGCTCAGTCTGGAAACTACTTCGACACCAGGCAATGCCAGTCAAGCCAGGTCATCCAGTTTGTCTCTCCTTGTGTAGTTGGAGTGATAATTAGCCTCCAAATAGCTCTTCTGTGTGGTCCACTGTTTGTTGTCTTTTCCTTGCAGCTGTGTG
Source organism: Echiichthys vipera (assembly GCF_963691815.1). Taxonomy (NCBI): domain Eukaryota; kingdom Metazoa; phylum Chordata; class Actinopteri; order Perciformes; family Trachinidae; genus Echiichthys; species Echiichthys vipera. The sequence continues at coordinate 18,921,459 of NC_139838.1, read as the reverse complement.
TCAACAGATGGTGTTCAGATGTGCTCCTGTCGTGTTGCCAGTGGTGTTTTGTTGTTTTGTATTAGTTGTCCTGCTGAGTCATATATAAAGAGACTTTAACCTGCGCCAAGCCTGTTTGTCATCTCTGCAATTGGGTGCTACCCACACAATGTTGAAGCATGCTCTTTTCCCCACCATTTCATTGCTTCACATTCCCCACTATATTTCAAAGCAGACATTTTGTAAAGCTAACAGGCAAAAAGCCAGATCCATGAGTGAACACCAGCGAATATTTGAATGGCATCTATAATCTAGCAGAAACCTCATAGTTTCATTACTAGTTTTCCAGTGGATTATGACTCTTCCCAGATAAAGCCTTTTATCTTTCCTTTTTTTAATCTGTAATTGACCGGTGAGGTTGTCTCCTACATGTTCCTGAGGAGAGTTAATCATATTCGAAGAGTACTGAAAAATAAATGACTCCCTTCTATTCCTTTTCTCAGCCTAGATAAAAAGTCTATGTGTGTCTTGAGGAAATATTTTTGCATGCCTCCTTGGCTTTCCACAGTCAAATCACTCCAGATAAACTGTAATCAGCATTTACCCTGAGAGAGTGCACTGATAAAATACACTAAGATATTGTATCATATTAAACATATTCAGTGTGCAGTGTCCACAGACTGGACAGAGTTGATGAATGCATGCCTTTTTAAATTAACACATAACGCCACTAAAGAGTAATAGTTTAGGACTTGACATTCAGTGCACTGAGTCAGATCAACTATCTTTATCGATCAGGAAAACAGCCTGCGGGTACGACCTCTTCTTGAACCTGGAGGTTTAAGCGCTAATCCGACAATACAAATCACTAAGACGCAGGCTGCGAAATCAGCGTTTGACCAGGATGGTCTGGGTCTTTACGGGGTAATGTATATGAGTGCAGACATGGCTGATAAGTGCCGAAAGCAGCTGTGGAAGAGTGTGATGCTGTTATGAACTTTCTGCTTAGCCACGTGTATCATGGGCTTAATTTAACGGTATCTGTGGTAGGACAAGCTCTCATCACAACCCCACTGGCATACTGGCCCCAAACCAAGCATATCTGCTACACACATGCAGACTAAAAATGACTGTTCCTGCCATCTTCCATCTGCTGCTAAACTTTTAATTTGAATCTATCTGCATGACCTATACGTACAATATATCCTGCAGTGTGGATTTGCACAGCAGCATACACAGTAATACACTAATTACCTCTGAAACCAAACACCCCAAATTGCTTTTTGCTTTTAATGTTTCCCTTTGCTGATTTGAAGTGTTGATTAGCTCATAACTCGTCGCAATCGTATAACAGTAGATAGTTTGTTTTGGTGAATCAGCTTTATGGAATTTGCATTTGTGTACTATAGGTCATAAATAAATGACTTGTTTTTTTTCATTTGAGAATTATTACTGAAGTTGAGTCATGTCTTTCAGTGACTTGAAAAAGTTGCTTATATTCACTGTTTTCTGCACTGGCAAAGCTGTAACTGATCTAAAATTCAGTGCATATCAGCAGAAAAACAGAGATCTTATCACTCTTCTTCTTGGTTCCGTGCTCTGGCTTTCTGTCAAGTGACTTGCTCTCTGTTTCTCAAGGTCTGCATTGTGTTGTCAGTCCGACCCTTACAACACATAACAACTCTTAGTCATTTCACAAACTGATTTTAACCTGAATGAGGATAGCGTTTTTGTTAATGTAACCCCACCACTGTGGAACAACTTTTACAAGGAAAGTTTGGTATGTGCCTGTTCCGGATTCAAGTCTGTCGATACTTATATGTACCTCAATGTTGATTTATTATTTGAAACACTAAGTTACAGCTGTAGATTGTGTTTTGGCCTTCTGTCCAGACTCATCTTTTCAGAAACTCCATTTACAGTGTTGCTGTGTCGACAAGCAAAACTGAGTTTTTGGATTGTAAGGTCAGAGTGTGCACCCTTATCTTCTTTGTGAAGAATGTTCTTTTTATGTAATGGCTGACACAGCCAAAATGTTGCTGCTTCTAATCTGAGCAACACAACTTTAAAAAAAAAATATTTTTTTACATATTTTCGCATAACTGTACAGTTGCTCTTCCACAATATTGAGGAACAGAGGCATTCAAATTTTACAAATGAGTTTTACATGATTGGCCAACATGGCTTCATGGTTAGGCTTATAGTTGCATGGGATATACAGTATGCAAGCTTTAATTGAGAACAAGCTAATGACAGTTTTTGAATTCTATAACTCTTTGAGCCCAATTTTAAGCCCCAAATCCATGAGTGTACCGGAAACCTGTTGGGTGTTACTTTCAGTCTCTTTGTGTCCCAGACAGAAAAAGTTGAAGAGACTCTCGTCTCACACTTGGCTTTGCTTACAGAATGGTAACAACACATACACCAACAGGCTGAGTTAGAACAGAATACTGACTTCAAGATTGTGTCCTCTGTGTGTGTGTCTGAGGTATTACTGCAGACATGCTTGGGAGATTTCCTTCTGCTGAAGTCGGCCTAAATCCTGCAGTGAGAAAGAGGAGGGGAGAAAACAAGAACATGAAGCAGTAACCCGACAATAGGGGAAAGTGAAGAAGAGAGTGGTGGAGAGAGGTGTTTTTAGCAGAATTAGATTGTTCCTGAGTGTGAGTCAGGCTCTCTGCTTCAGCCTAATGGTGATGGATGGTCCACCGCTTTGAAACAATGGAACACACATAGATGTACAGCCTAGTGAGGCACACACACACAGACACACACAATGCACACTTTTACAACCTACACCTACAACCAGCACTGAGTTGATGTTACCTGATAAGGTTTTGTTTCATTTGAGGCATAATCCATAGAAAATTGCTCAGAATTGACAACATGAAGACACGTAACGATAGCACCTGTATTTTGTTGTCACTGTATCTTGCACAGTTGTGATGTAATCGCTGTGACAAAATCTGGCCACAGACAGACACATATAAACACCTAAAAAAATACTCAAAACTGACACACACACACACACACACACACACACACACACACACACACACACACACACACACACACACACACACACACACACACACACACACACACACACACACACACACACACACACCCACACACCCACACACCCACACACACACACACACACAGGAGCTCACACACACAGAGGCTCACAAGGTGAAAACAATACCAGTGCCACTACATCCTCTCTCTGAGCTTCAGTAAAGTTGAGTTTGGAAACTATTCTGCAAGTCAGACATTTGTGTTGCATCACCTAAGGCTAACTGAATGCCAAAGGATGTGAGAGTTTTTCTCCCAAGACTCAGGAATGAGTTTTGTAGGGCAAAGATTTCAGCTTTTTGTGTAGTAATTATTAAGTCACAAGTGTGGATCCATACTGATGGTTAAAACATGATCTAAAACAGTTAGTGTGTACAGTAATAAAGAAGAACTCTAGATGTGTTGCAGCGTTGTTGAATGGATTAGGATTTGCTCATGGATGCATGGCTGATAAGCAGACTTTGCTACATGTGATATACTGTTCATCTAAATGTTTCAAGGCCAGTTGAGCTGAACAAGAGAGGTAGTGCCTTGGATTTATTCTATACAGACAAGGTTTCCAGACACCACTGCTCATATTAAAAAGAGTACGCTCATAATGATGCATTTATGAATCCTCTCTAGGAAAGTGCCTATATTATGCTGTGTGTGTGTGTGTGTGTGTGTGTGTGTGTGTGTGTATGTGTGTGTGTGTGTGTGTGTGTGGTGTGTGTGTGTGTGTGTGTGTGTGTGTGTGTGTGTGTGAGAGAGAGAGAGAGTGGGAGGGAAAAACAAGGACCTTGTCTCTCCTGCGAGGAATAACAATTAAGTTATTTAATTACCAATTATAAGAAAATATGTTTCATATTATTACTGCTGGGAAATGTAAACTTTGTTGCTACATTGAAATGTATTGTACAATGCAGTTACCTTCTCCTTGTGAGGCCAATCATTATATTAACTGTATAAAGGCCTATGCACAAGTAAATGAAACCCAGTATCTTTCGATTCCCTCAAGTAACGTTAGTAATGAAAAAAAGTGCAGGTTTTACAGTGAAGTGGCTTTCTTTCAATGTCTAAATGAAAAATACACTTCTGTGAAATTATTCACTTTCTGACCTCTCCCCTTTGGATTTGAACTTTTTTTCCCCTACATGTTAAGCTGTATGAGAGTGTTAGAACGTGGTCTGATTAACCACAGCCTCAAACTTGACCTATATTGGACGACCACCCCACCAAAACCAATACATATGCAAATTGAGGACATTTTTGGTTCTTAAATCTTTATTTGTAAGAATGTAGGGGGAATGCTTCTTTTGTCTTTGTCTAAAACCACAAAGCTTTTTCAGATATTTCATGCTTCATTGCATACTTCATTTTCTGCTCATTGGAGAAGTAAAAGCACTCCAATTGACAATCGGTCAATACGTAAGTGCACTTAATGGTAGGACACACTTTCATTCAATTCAATTACTTTCACATGTTTGATAAAAATAAATAAAAAAATGTGAAATTGAGATTCCATTGATATATTCTTTTATATATATTCAATAGGCCGCACATTCCCTGAGGCAGCTGGGCCTTTGAATTATTCTATATGTGTGTCTATCAATGCGTTTATATTTGTGAATATAAGTACTCGACTAGGGTCATAGCTTACATGACAAAGCTATACTTGGAGTGCTACTTCACATGAGATTGTGACCCATTGAAGGCCACAATAATTATGTTTTTTCACATTAAGTGTACAGTTACGGTGTGCTACATTGTTTCCAGCAAAAATCAACGTTCAGTATAAAATTGGACTCTCCACGGTGCAGAGCGCTCCATTGGACAATTCAAACAGTTGGACCTCTGAAATCATAACACTTACAGTTGGGTGCGATATATCAAGGGTTACGCTGGGTAACAGCATTTACTGTAGTTGTGCTTTGGTATGTCTGTTTTGATAAGTTTCAGCCATTCATTATTGTCAACATATATTTCCCTGTAACAAAGAAACGGTGTTGTAAAAGCAGCTAAGCAAATGCTGCCAACATAAACAGTTACAGTTCATTCTGGTCTAAGCCTTTTTCACAGTCAGCAAAAAACATTACTGCAGTGGAAAGTTTTGAAAGGTATATATGAAAAGGAACTGGCCTTGCTCCGTCTTTATTGAACTCATAAAGGGGAATTTAAGTGACATAAGATACTACATTGCTCTAGAGAGGTTGAACTTCTCTCTAACCTGCAAATATGTGCTTGGTTTGACTGCTTCAAACCGCAGCTCCTTTTGAATGAAAGATATATTGTGAAATTACTGTTCATTTTAAAAGTGTCATCCAACTCTTTTTTGACCTTAAGCGGGACAATGTTGACAAGGTTATTATTTGTTTAATCATTTAATCTACTGTACTGAGGCAATAGTGAATTGCTTGTTAGTGTACATAGAGGTGAGCCAAATCTGGTTAAGGGTTCTCATCATCTCATCATCATGTGCTGTCAAAAAAAGAGTTATTCACAAAACATGAGAAAGAAAAAAATAAAAAACTAACAACAACACCAACTAGCCTTTAGTCTTATCTCTCTTGTTTTCTGTTCTGCCTCTCTGCCACCATCCCTCACACCACAGCCCTCCCCACAAGTACCATCGGTCTGGCACTCAACCCAGATCGGGAGAGGGCTGAGGTGGAATGTTCAATTGAATATGAATATATTTCAAGAATACTGTTTTTTTTCCGGTCATAATGTGAAACCTATTAAAATATAAAACCAGGGGTATAAAGTGAGCTAAACATATTCAAACTTTTAAAAGTATCCCGATTATTGGAAAAGCTGCATCCAATAGTGTACAGAGAGTAGAGTACATTTTTGAAAGATATGTAAGACTATGTCTGTTCTCAGTCCCATCTCAGACATCTCCCTTGCTTCTTAGTGTTGTAACACTGAGAAGCAAGGGAGATAATTGTAGAGCAGAGACTAAGAAACAAAAATATATAAATTGTACATAAACAACATTTTGTAACATTTATCAACATATACAACAAAACCTCAACACCTTTTGGCATAATTTTTCAGCATCCAGGGTATAGTTAAGTTTAAGTAAAGATCATGGCTGGTTAGGTTTAGGGAATAAATCTACTTGGTTAGGTTTAGGAAAAGATCATAACATAACTTACCGAGGTTACATCTGTAACTTAATTTAAAGTAATTCCACTTTTCACACAGAACATAAAGAGCCATCTCCTGGGTGAAAGTGCTGTGTTTGAGACCCATCCATCCAGCCGCCCTATTACCTGCTCGGACCAATGCTACCTTTGTTACTCTTTTTACTAAGTCATCTTCTGTGACATTTGTGCTGTAGTGGAGTAGTTGAAAGCCTGGTGCTTCTCATATAGACACTAAAGGATGCCTTGTGTGTTGGTATTGGACGCTAAGCCACTGACTAAGCTGCCATATTTGACAAGTTGGTCTTGAGAACAGCTTGACATATACTAATCGTAAATAATACTTTCACCATCTTAGTTATGTGGCTATTGTGGGAATGAGACAAACCATGGACTGCTGGGCCACTTTGGTTTTTATATTAATAGTGATGTATCACATTTTCCTAGAAGGGATCTTTTGTAAATACAATAGCTGACAAACAACAGCAGCTGTCACACGCCAAACCTTTGTGTTCTTTATTTCTATATGAGATGAAAATAAATGACAGTGAGCAAAGCTGAAGAAGCTGGATATAAATCCAGTTTATCTTTTAGATATGGGCTTTAAAAGGGAGCAAGAGTCTTAACTGTAACAACTTGGAACTCTTTTACCTGCCTTTATGAAGTAGCACTCCTCACGTATGTTCCTTGATACTTTTCACCATTTCATATATGTTTAATGTTTTGTCCGTAATATGATTATATATATATATATATATATATATATATAAAATCATATTGTTGATATCAAGTATACAGATTATATTTTTGTGCACTTATTATTCATCCAAGCTTTTTCTATTCAGCTGTGCATGTGTGTCTATTTTCCTTTTGTCCTTCTCAGGCACATTTTTTGGACACTTTGTGCAAACAGTACTGTGTGTCAGATATGAGTGCTGGCTGACGTCCTATCTGACACTATGTTCCTACCTGGCAGTAAATGCAGGTGCTGTGCTGGCTTCTGTTGCATATTGGCTGGATGTCCCACTACTGCATAATTTTTCTCCATCTGTTTCCTTATCTCATTGTCATTGTCTAAATTGTCTCTTTTGCTTTTTTGAACCCTCTGGATATTTTCTTGTAAGCTTTTCTTGGGATCTTTCCCAGTCTTCTCCGGTGCATTATTATTTTTCTGTATTTTATTTTGATGCACACTACACTTTCCTAAATCTTTTTGTGTGATTGTTTCTTTATTTGTTAGATGTACCCTCGTTGGAGCTTTGTTTTTATTATCTATGTAGTGGCTTACTGTGTGGCTTACTCTATTGTCGTGGAGGGATGTTTGTGAAAGAATCGTACTTTGTGAATGACTCTTTACACAACATACAGAACATTTATATAGCAGCAAACAAATATTTGCTATGTAAAGATGTAGTGGGTTAATGGCGTCCAGGGGTCTGTTTCACAAAGCAGGTTTAGTGAAAACTCTGAGTCTGTTAACCCTGAAATGAGGGAAACTCTGAGTTTTCCGTTTCACAAAGGGAGGTAACTCAAACCAGAGACAGAGGGGTAACTCTAGCCTGTTTCACAAAGAGAGGTAACTTAAACTCTCGGTCAGTTACCATGGTAACATGCTCTCTGAACATAACCTGGTCGGGACCTGAGTTTTTCTCAGCAAACCTTGAGTTTCTCTCTGTCTCCGCCCTCTTTCAGCCGAACACGGCATTTGATTTCCTCATTCATTCAGTCAGCACGCAAGTTTTGGCGTAGTATAGTTCTGTCGTCTGTTTTTTCAGAAATTCATTGCAAAAATCAGTCATTATAAGTTATATTAGGTGGTGAATATTTCACTACCATGGCATGTCCTTTTGATAATGATCCCGTGGATGAAGGTGCAGCATTACTGTGCAGAGAATTAAATATTGGTCGGGAGATGATTATCAAACTATTGATTATAGATGTTCTTGCATTTCCAGGCAATTATCTTTTTGAGCGGTACTGTTTCACATCACAGTCCATCATTTACATACACAACCTCATCCGTCCTTACATTGTATTGTTATTGTGTTATTGTATATTGTATTAACTTTACAATGTAAAACATGCTCAAAATGAGGTGTCACCATGAGATTGTGCCGATGTTTTACCTGTTTGAACAATGTTTTTATGTTTCATCTTAAGCTGCTGCCAAGTGCGCTTCTCCCCCGTGGGAATGCACCTAAATTAAATAAACTAATAGACTACCACTCAAGCAGTTTTCCCTGTGATATAATTGTGATTGCAAAGGACTACATTTAAACTTACGCACTGACCCGAGCAGAAATGTTCTCCCGTACCGTCTCCCTCTCTTTTGCTGCTGCAGCAGTGTTTCACTTTCGGCGAAAAACCTGCTCAAACTCACCGTATGAGCGCATTAATATTTACAGTTGCAGTTGTAGTGTAGCCCTCCTCTTCCCTGTTGCCATGTTGACTCATCGAATCAGGGCTCCATTGATGCTGTCTTTTTTTACTACGCTTAACTCCAGGTCAAACTACTCTGAGTTGATCAACCTAACGCAAATCTGCTGTTCTGGAACCGAAAACTCAGAGTTTCCTATCTCAGAGTAGATCAACTCAGAGTTCAGGGTTAGACTCAGAGTTTGTTGAACCTGCTTTGTGAAACGGACCCCTGAGCAGCTAGTGAGCATCTGACTATGGCGTTGCATCGACACTTTTTGCCCACACAAATTTGTTTAATATGGACTGAATATTAAGTTCCCTCATTAACCCCTGGAGTTCCCTCATAGCGGTGAGTAATTAAGGAATCAATTACTCACACTCATCCCTATAACAAACTGATGTAACAGCCAGCTTCCTCTGCTGTCAATCATGCCAACATGACTTGCCCTTTGTGAGTAGATGACATTACCTTGAATCTATTCTTCCATCCCACACTTTAGATACAATTCTCTAAACTGACATCTCAAGCAAGCCACCCAAGATTTAAAATATGTGTTCAATTCTGGTCTTGATGCAACAGTATCTGAATCAAGGCAAACTTGTATTGCACTGTCCAGCTAAGTGCACTCTCTTTAAAGAGGATGCCATTCCCAGTACATTTTGATTTCGCAATGATGTGTCTCTTTTTCTCATTTTCCAGTTCTCTCTTTCAACTTCTCTCTGTGAATCGTTTTGTGTTTCACTTGTTTCTGTATTGATCCAACCTGGTCTGGTTTGCTAAGTAGATGCTCACACTGTCAGTCACAGAATATCACGTGTGACGCACACCACACACACACACACTTACACACATACACGCGCGCCCGCGCACACACACACACACACACACACACACACACACACACAAAGAGACCGTGGCCCTTCTATGAGCAATTTCGCCAGGGGCTATGTGACGTACCACCTGTGTGTGTGTATCTGTGTCTGTGTGTGCCTGTGTGTGTGTGGTCTGCCCTTTGCAAATGTGTGTCTTATGATTAATTCTTGTCATTCATCCACATATTCCCAAAACCCATTCTCTGTGGCTGACTCTTTATTTCCCCCTCCGTCTCTCCCTCTTTCTGTTTCTCTCTCTTTTTCGCACTCATTTGCTTTCGTCAGTACCTCAGATTCTCCCTGACATTTTTCCCATAATCCTCCAGTACCAGGAAGTTAAGCCCTACAGGGGCCAGACTGACATTTAGGAACTGCTATCCAAGCAGGATAGCTGAACTGCGAAGGCACACACACAGATACACACAGCATACATATATAAATATAGAACTACTTAATTTTAGAACATATTAGAAATTAAATGCTTGAGGGAAAATGTAAGGAATCTTCCAAGAAGTAATATTTCCTGATATTCATTACTGTCCGAGACATAAAGACAAGCTGTTGAAAACATTCAAATGCATGATGTATTATGATGTATTAACTACAAATGACACCTTTTGATGTTGACCAGCACATAATTAGCAAATTAAAAATCATCAATATGAATGCATTTCAACAGTGATTTCTTTATGAAGGTATCAATTGATTCATCCTCATTACTGAGTAAGACTCTTTGTTGGGTATTTTTGAAGTACTCCTATTTTGAGTTTATAAGTGACATTATTTCTCTGAAGAGCAGGACTCAATATCTTTCCATGCTGGTCCATTCTCTGCCAAGCAGTAAAACCTTAAAGTCCAAATGTGGTAACACCACAACAAGTTTGAACATGTCAAAAGGTAAATACAGCAGGGACAGATGGGCAGAGTCTTGAGTGTCTATTTTCCATATAAAATGACTGAATTAGATATTATATCTTGGAGAGAGTATTTATCTTCAACATATTAATTCAATAAAGTAATTAAACCTATTAGAGACATTGGAATTGAAGACCATGAGCTCTTTAAGAACTGGGGACAGGTCACCAAATTATTAAGAAAAAGGATCACATTGTTAGCATAATGAGCTATGAAGTGTTCCAGTTTATATATACAAATACCCAAAAATCAAATTTCTTCCTGCATTTGCCAAAGGCATGATTTCCAGGTTTAGGCAGAAGTGTCATTAAAGCCCCTCTTAAGGAGCGTTGAGTGAGTTTTAAGTGATATTGTCTTAAGAAATTGCTGAAATTATTTATGTTTCTGATCCTCTACCGCTATCCAATCCAGCAATTAGTCAACCTCGTAGCCGGTATCCGATCCAGGTATCGGATCGGTGCATCTTTAATTGTATATACTTCACATTATGCATAGTTTACACATGTATTCAGTAAAGTACAAAAGCGACATCTCTACTAGTATTTTTTATGTCAAGTGCTTACCTGATTGCAAATAATAGTGTGGCCAGTGTCAATGTTACGTTTTCCATTCCATATACTGTATTTCACTGACTCTTCAAAACATACTTTCCTCAATGAGCCACTTTACTTTTTATTCTTGCTTTCATGTTTTTGCAGTTTAGGTTGGCAAATTACAGAGTTTGCCTCCCAAGAATGAATGGCATGCACATCCTGTTAAAAGAATAAGTTGCCCTCTCGAAATCAATTTGAAGAAAAGCCCAGTGAGTTTAAACCATATATACAGTATGTGCTTACAACTATTCTAAAGTGCTGGCACAGAAGGTAAACAAACTGCGAGAAAAGAGGAGCAAAGAGAAGAAATTAGATGAGACGTGGAGAAAATGTGCAGCAAAAATGTGGAAGGGCAGAAGTGGAAGAACATAGTAATGATGAAAGATTAGTTTGAAAAGTTGGATAACAGAGGAAACAGAATAAAGAACCACAGAAGACCGTTTGAAAGTGATATTTCCTACTTAAAACAATTTGTAAAATGTGATTTGGCTCTACTGTGTCATTTCTACAGCTTTGGTTTAAGAATATGCAGTTTTTGGAATGAGCTTTGTCGGGTCAGATTTTCCAGATTTGCCTCTCTTCTCAGAAATCATCAGAAATGTCTGCCCCCCCCTCCCCCCCCCTTCTAAATCGACACATTAATCCATCCTTCCAAATCTGCTCAGCTTTTTAGTTTTATCCTTAAAGGCTTATTAGCTCCACCCCTGTGTGTGTGCATGCCTAGCTTTACAGTATGTATCTAATGTACTCCATCCTCTCCTATCTTGCTCTCTCTCCTGCACCCAACTCCAATAACAGCCTCTGGCCATGAAAAGTTGTGTGTGTGTGTGTGTGTGTGTGTGTGTGTGTGTGTGTGTGTGTGTGTGTGTGTGTGTGTGTGTGTGTGTGTGTGTGCATGTGTTTGTGTGGACCTTGAGACCTGTCAGTGTCTTGCTGTGTTGAATTCTGCCGACCCCTCATCCCCCCCCTATCTCTTTCACACACACACGCACACTAATACTCACACGCACACACACATACACACACACACACACACACACACACACACACACACACACACACACACACACACACACACACACACACACACACACACACACACACACACACACACACACACACTCATACACACAATCAAAGTTAAGACCATTAAGAAATCCCAGCACAGTAGCCTAAACTGGGAAATGATCAGAATACTTGCCAACTACCCTGCAGATAGACAGAGCTGGCCCTAAAAAATAAAGCAAGTTTGCCACTTGATTGGATGCACCCACATGTAATATCTGCCTGGAAGACATGCTGGTCAGCACAGACATAATTTGTGTTTTAACTTATCATTATGAAGTAAATGTTGATTGCACAGTGTTATGGCTACAGCAAAATGACACCACTGGTGTTTGGATTGTTTTTTTATAATCCTCGCTTTCACTATGCATTCCGTCTGCCTGCGGTTTGGAACTCCCGGCAAAATGATAACTTGCTTAACGGCACAAAGGAAGAAGAGAGCGCTTGCGTTGGGCCTGTACCTATGAAGGTATTAAAATAATGGCTTCGTAGTCTGAACAAAGACCACAAGCTGTTTTACGCATCATTGCTGACCAGATAGCGTTTCACTAAGAAACCTAAACAGCTCACAACTCAACAAATCAGCTCACAGAAGCAATCGCCAGGTAATGTTGGTGTAAATGACAGACAAAACCATTTTTTCTACTAAGCTAGTAACAAAACATGCCTACTTATTAATAAAACTGGGTGTTTTACTCTCCCTATATCAGAGCACTGATACTTACAGTTGTTTCTTTCTTAGTAGTCCGCTAGCCATAGCCATTTTGCTGATGATATGATGTAACTGATCAGTCCAGTGACTGGACATCAAGCCCTACTGGAGTGATCTGCATGTTCATTTGAAAATCAACGACAGAAAATATGATATCACCGTCTCGGTTGACCAGTTTGTTTGTAAACAAATTCAGTGTGTGCTGTGTTTTCTGTAACGTAAGCTCTGAGTGAAACTTCTCCCTTTCTGTTTTTACAATAGCAGCAGAAACAATACCCCTAGGGGGCTAGAAAGTTGTCTGTTGGCACTTTTTGCCCATGCTCTACATTTTGGCTGTGAGTAATTCCTCTATGTTATGCTATCAAATTTAGCCTGTAGAATAAGTCTGAACTGTGTGTAATAGTCCAATGTACATACAATCCAGCATGATTGCTTCTGTAACTTTACAAATGAGTGCAACCCCATGAATGTCTTCGAGGAGAGACTGTCCAAAACTGTGGGGCATTATCATATTAATCATCCCATCCCATTTCTCTGTGATGACTGGCCTTTTGCCCTGCTTTTGAAAGTGGCCATTCACAACAGCTATAAACACTTGAACCTCCAAAAGTGTTAGGACAATGTGTTGTACAACAAGCATTTGAATTCATTTATTCACTCATTGTTTGCCCCCTAGAGCGCGTTATTATAAAATGGTAATGTTCATAGAAATGCTTCCTCCTGACTGCTTCTTTTCATCACAAACTTAATTCAAAAGCAACCTATTTTACATAATAATGTACTGTGAAGTTTTATCACAATCACTTGTTTTTGAGGATGTTTATCATTTGCACTTATTGCCAGTTTGCACTTAAAAAAAAAAACATTCAGACTTGCCCCTTGTAACTTTAAAAAAAAGGTGAACTGATCCCAGATGAAATACTCTAAGGTCTAAGTTGTCAATCACCCAATTCAGCCCAGCTCCTGCACAACTGCACATGCCTCTTACTAGCTGCTGTTTTTATGTTGTTTTTCTCTTTTCCAGTAACTCTGTTACTGACACAATAGGGCTGAACCTATTTAAAAATAAATGTGCTGTATTGCACGCTGTAAGTAAAAAGGACACAAATAATAATTTTCATTCAAATGATTTTGGAAAATATAGGATTTACCAGGTGTTATTATACCAAGCTTTTTTTTATTATATGCCAAGCTTTGCACAAATGAGAGCGGTTTCATATGTCAACCAAAGCATGCTCTCATAGCTCTTCTACTTGAGTCTTAACTTTAATGAGGTGCCTAGACCTTACCGCCATAATGAAAAAAAAAACATATTTCATATATTTTCATATCTTCCCTTTTATGAGTGTCCAAAATTATCATTATGTGCTTTGGACTTGGGTCTGTGTGCCTATGAACCTGCCAAATTGGTACAGCCTTAATTTATACACACAGCAGTTCTTTGATGGTAGAGATGGAATTTAAGAGATTAAACATGATCAATCCTGAATTTGGTATTAAAGACACATGCACTTACTTACTCTAATTCATATGATCACTGTCAGCAGATAAAATATGTGAGAACACAGTATATTCCCACACATTCATTTGTGTACATGCTGTAATCAGTTGTGGCCTCACACTGCAAAGCAACGGGGGAGGATATTATGTTGAAGGTGGGTACTGTATGGTTACTACTTATAGCGCCAGGTGCTGCTAAAATGAAATAAAAAGTACATATATATGCATGTTGCTATACACTGAAATTTTACCACAAAAACTGGTCACAAATGTAGAAAATTGATGAAATCTAGAGTATCTCAATAAGAGGAGTGGGACTCTACCATGAGTTCAGTTAAACTTCATGATTTTAGCTGATAACCTGGGTATACAGTAATGTATACTGCCTGGCCCTCCTCTAAATATATATTTAAAATCTTATTTATTACAGAATGTTATTTACAAACTCCCACTGACACACACTTTAATATCATGTGACATCTGGACAGCGATGTGACCTTCCAATATGAAACAGACAGCTGCCCGAGGGAAAATAAACTTATAGTCATCATGCTCCTTTAATATCTATTTCGCAACAGTTCCATGCTCTTTTTATTTCTTCTTTGTTCTCTCGTCATTCTCCTGTCTTCCTCTTATATGTCTCCCTGTCTTTATCCAACCTTTTTCTTTGAGTGTCTGTCAATTTATCTCAGCCTGGAGATAAATTGACAGATGGCACTGATCCATAACTTAGTTAAGTGACTGACTTTAATGAGGAAGGACGTACACAAGGGAAAAGAGAGAGACCGCATGAACGAGATTGAGAAAACCACATGAAAGCCAAAAGATTCCTTACATGTGAAAGAAAACTCAGGGTAAGACTTGAGTTGCAAATTTCAAAAACCTTTTTTGACAACAAATGGTAATAAAGAACTTTCTGGCATTCAACACTCTGCTCTCCACTGTGCCCTACACACAAACCAAGCAGCATAGACTTGGCAAGAAGCTGCTGTGTATACTGTCAAGAACATCTCGACAGGGTATAATTAGCTATTATGTCACAGACAACCTCTGACAACAGTGAGATACAACATGGCTAGATGGTTAATAAGATTAGTCAGCTAATGTTAAAGAGTCATTTTGGTATTTTTCAACATGGACCCTAGTATCTTTCTGTGTAAGTGACTCATGGCAGAAACCTTTTTTTAAATTGGTCCAGTACTGAGCGAGGTGCTGCAGCCTGGCAGCTGCGAACCAAGCTACAATGTAATAATCGGGTCACCTCTACACTGTCAACGTCTGTAAAAACAAGTCTGCATAGGGAGGAGGTCGAAATGGATGGATGGGTCAGCAAAACATTGGACAGTCCCCTATCAACAACAACAAAGTAGTCAAAATCACAGTAATTTGTAATAGTTTTGGAAGGCGCACACCAATGATGCCATCTTGCCAATAGCAGTATCAGATCAGGGAATGCGAGTTGTTCAAGAACTGGGATAGGATGGTATTTTTGATGAATGTCTCTTTTCTGTGCAGTTTTATCTTTGACTTGAAAAACACAAAATATGATAATACATAATGTAACGGGGATCTACCTGCTGTGGTGAATGTGAAAGTCAAGCAGAGCATGGTAGTTGTAGCGTCCATATGGCCAGGAAGCACAGTGAGTTTACTGAGAGGACAAAGAGTAAAGAGATGTCAGAGCTATTCTTGACGGATGCAGGTAATGAGAGACCTGGATGATAGGAGGCGTAGACGAGATGTATACAGGGAGATGCATTACCAGGGTATTCTTTGTTCCATGAAGACATCATACAGTATGCTGAATATGATCAAAAACCAGTCTAAGGGTCATTACAGGAACACTAGTTTGCATGTGAGTGTTGATGAGAGTTGAAAATGATTTCAATTAAGTTACAATACGGTACATATGCAGCACGCATGACATGCATTTAGGAAAATACATACCTTAATATACATTAATATATTCCAAGTAGAAATATCTTTCACTTTATATTGAAATTTAGAGATTCCTGCTTTTCCAGTGTTTGGTCATGAGGGGATGTACGATTTGTAATGTTCATACACGTTCTGACCAGTGTTGAGCAGCGCAAAGAATCGGAAAATTCCCAGCTGTGTAACAGCTCTGTAGGTTTTACACACTGCAGACTGGTTCCCCTTGCTCGAAACTATGGGTTAGTTTTGTCTTTCCCATTCTGCTGCAGGGATTTACAGTGCTGTGCCCCCTGGGCAATGGACAGGCAGGGGCTAAAACACTTTGATGGGGGTGTATTTTGGACAATAGTCTCGCTGTGTGTTCTTTGGATCTTGTGTAGTAGATGTCCAATGACTATCCTCAAAGCAATTTCAGTCAAAAATTGTGTCCAATGACTGTTATGGACCCAAGCTGTTTCACTGGGAAGTGGTCAAACCCCAGTCCCCATTATCTGATCATAGACAGGTCAATACCTTCATCCAGAGATTAAACAATGACTCCCCCTCGGGGGTTCTCTGTCTCCATGGGAGCCTCTACAGTCCTTTTAAATGGACTCCAGCTAAAACTCAGATTTTTTCATTTTATTTTACACTCATACAAAGTGACATATTGCACAATTTCCTCTGCGAGATAATAATGAAGGCATCAAGTTGCCATAGTAAACCTTTCTTATTTTCTGTCAACACTATTTTTCAGAAAAGTAAGCATCAAATGAAGACCATGGTCGACACTGTTATCACTGTGGCGTGCAATATTGAACAACAGCATATTCTTTATTTTTGTTTCATATTCACAGGCTTCTATAGAAAATTTGAAAAAAATATCTTACCAGACAAATAAAATTATAAAATACAATTTCCTTATCGCTTGTCTTCATTTCCTCTCCCTTCCTTCGTTGTACTGTCCATCTCCTCTTTCCAGTCTGTGTACCTCTTTGTCTCCTCACCTTTTTCCCATTATTTTTCTTTTCTTGTTTCCCTCTCACCTCTTTCACGTCTTATGCTGCCATCAACTCTCGACAGTAATACATTTACACAGAGGATTGATTGACTGGCTTTAGAAAAGAATGACTTCAACATTGAACATAAGACAAGGGTGATGATGTTAGATCAACAGAGGACAGAGGAAATGTCAAACAAAGATAAAAAAAAAAAAAGATGTTGGTCTAAAGGCCTGTGGCTCAAAATATCGACAGTGGCTTTGCTCCAATTTAGTTATTGGGACATTGTGACTTAATTTTACAATTTAATTTAGCAAAACATTAAAAGGTTCTCACTATGTTCGAGTTCATCCTCCCATCACATCATGTCAGACGCGTACATGCTGCAGGAAAACAATTCAAACCTAATGGACAGAAGCACAAGTAAGTTGTTCAGTTTATGATTCCAGTCACATTTCCTCAAATGTAGAGAGAGGTAAGCAGTAAGAAAATGATATTGGTGCTCAGCTTGTACCTGCGTCACTGACAGCCTTTCTGCTTTTACATTGTCACTGGCAACATAAAAGTACTGATCATGAGCATTTTAAAGTTCATAACAGTGCTCAGCTGATGCAGTCAGGCCTTAAAGTGGATGGAGTGGGTAGGGTTATGCATACAAAATATTTCTGAACACCCACCCAGTTGGCAACAGCTAATGCTGCTGATGATTTTACTGCAGGAGGAGGTATTGTATGGTTAGCTGGTAGTTGGCAAATGCAGTGCCTGATGGGCTCTTTGGCATAGCTTTGTGACATGAGCCAATGACTTAAGGTCTTCCACTGGAATGACAGCATGTCACGGAGAGGGGTGGAGGTCATTGCTTATTATAACAGAGAGTTTTGCTAACATCCTTTCCTCTAACTCTGCCAGTAAGCCCAGGCTCAGTCCAATGTCAGAGCTGCAGCAGCCTCTCTCAAACTCCATGTGTCCCCTGAGTTGACGTTGCCAGCCCTGCAGTGTTTAATTGCACAAAAAAGGACACAGGCTGCAGCAGTCTGATACAACATGCACAATAGTGTATTGTAGAAGTTGAGACACAATAGTCTCCTTTAGAAGACAGGCCTGTTTGCTGGTCTAATCCATTTTTTGGTCCAACTGCAACTAGGGCTGAGTATCAATTAACATTGCCATCGAATCATGTTGGTCTTAACCGGTGTTGAAAAATTGGAAGAAAATGGTGCCAAATTTCAGTATTTAGCACCGTTAGCACCGAGTGGCACTGTGTCAGTATGTACTGCAGAGTAAAGAAACCGTGGTTGGATTAAACCAACAAACTGCACCATATGCAACACGACCACCGGAGTTTATCGCGGCCACTCTATAATGTTTGTGAAATAAACTCTCTCGTCTGATAATGAGATCTGGTTAAACAGATCCACAATCTCTCTTTTTTTGATTAAGCAGCACCCAGAGCAATGCACACATGCACGCTTGCATACACACAAACACAGACACAAAACAGAACATTCAGTCAGTACATGTAGGCATTATTAGGATAGGTTAGTAAGTAAATTAACCAAATGCACGCATAGTTGTTTTTTCTACGTTATAATAATTCCAAAGTGATGTTACGATACAATGCAACATGTTGGTTGTTGTTTTGATCTTTGTGGTACGGTTTTAGATTTGGTACAGAAAATTTTACCCAGCCCTAACTGCAACTCACTTTCACTTATTCTTACCTTTAAAGTTTATCCTTTACTTTCAAATGTTAATCAGGTTTGCACAGAAACTTTCAGATAAGTATACACAGTCTCCAGTGTAATTGCTCTCAGTTGGGAGAAGTGTACTCCAAGGATGTCAATATTGAGATGGAGACTTGAAATTTCATTTTAAATCACTTCCCTTTCATAGGAATCATAATCTATGCTTCATTTCAAACACTAATATTTGTCTACTCACTCTGTGTGCCTAACAGGGAGGGAGAAGATAAGAAGCTAATGAAACTTGTTGGATGACCTTGATGTCCTTGATGAATCCACGAGGAAGGTACAGTAACAAATCTCTGTACCTTTCGTGTTTAGTTTAGCAATTTTTAAATTAGGAACAGGTTTACAATAACATCAGATTGTCTTTATTTGAATAAGACTAATACATAAAACATCCATTATAACAAACATTGAAGGCAACTTTGCCTACGTCTGTTTTTATCTGTTGATCTTAAAGTAGTCGAGTGGAGAGGAGGGCACTTTGCCAAGTATTGATATTGTACCAGTTACTACAGAAAAACAATAGGTTTTGAATAAATGATCTTTCTCTAAGGAAAGTTTTAACATACCTTGACGCAAACACAATCTTTAAGGTAGTTATGATTTAACGGGCACTTGCCAACCCATCAGAAACATTTTCTGTGACCATACTCTAATACTACTGGGCCCGTATTCATAAAACATGATTTGAGTTCCTAACTTGCTTATGTAGGAATAACTTTTTTTTTAAATAGCCGCGTCATTGCTAATTCAGGACTTCCTCATTTTTGTTCTATTAGTATTTTACAAAACATTTCAGCGCTAGATCCAGCTCCCTAATCTGTGAGTAGTTTGAGTTCAGTCAAGAATACTCCTAGTAGACTTAATGGCCATTGCCACAAAAATGTCACTTTGAAAAATGGTCAAACATGTTAATTTTAAAGGCCCCATATTGTAAAATGAGCGATTTTTCTTTTTTTAATATATAGCAGGTCGATGTGCTATAGTATACTGTGAAAGTAAAAAATCAAACATTTTAATTAACAGAGAAATGCACACAGCTCGTATTCAGAAACTGTGCTTTGAGCCATGAGCCGTATGGACTTCCATAAGGTTGTGATGTCTGATTTCTTAATATTAAACATATTCTAGTAGCAACTAAACATGGAAGTTTACACCTGAAAATAAGCATAATACGGGACCTTTTAACCTAGGAACACCAAAACAAAATTCCTCCAAGGGAATAAGCAGTACACGGATAATGCACACTTTTAGTTCCTAATATTTTCATATTTACAGCCTGTAAGGACCCTAAGGGTGCACTCACACTGTCCATCCATACCGTGCCCAAGCATGTTTCACGGCTAAAGTCTAGTTCGTTTGACCAGTGTGAGTGCACAGCCCGTTTGGGACTGGTGGGCTTTTGTAAAGCACGTTTGCACATGTACGAGCATGAGCGTGTGCACGTGTACGAGCACGAGGCCTACAGCGGTTCTGACGTCATTTAGGTGCGTCTGTTCGGACATAGTTGTCGCCTTGCAACATCGACTAAACGTAGCCGTGCCGCATCACAATGAGTCCAAAAAAAACACAAAGCCAAAAACGTTACCATGTTTTCTGTGCTGCTTTCCATTATGTGGCCAAAAGACTGCATGCTTTTGTAAACAAAGCCACGCATCGCGATGACGTCAATCAATGCCTGTGACATGTTACAGCGTGATGACGTATAGGCAGGCAAGAGGCATTCGCGCTGAGGCCCAGGTTGTGTGAGTACAAACAGGCCTGGGCCGCGGGGGGAGAGGGAGGGGGGACAAGTACCCTAATGCACAGGGCAAGGTACAGATGGACAGTGTGAGTGCGCCCTAAGTGGCTTGTAAAGCCTTTAGTTGGCACATCAACAACTCTGATAATGGAAAAAAAGGATCTGACATTAAGGCTTTAGGGTCTACACTTGTTATTATATTTTGAAAGAAAGATGGTCTTTACATGAATAAATGATGGATCCATTTTTCAGGAATTACGTTGACATTTTTTTTGAGTAGTTTGCCTGAGGTTATGCTACTAAATTTGATGGGTTTATCAGAGAAATACAATTGGTCATATATTAGAGGGACAGACATTTTTTATGCTACAATTACACACTTGTCAAGGCAATAATGAAAAATAGACTGAAAATTCAAACCATTTATATTTGAGATAAATAAATAAACATCTTTTTCTATTGCAATTTATCTAAAGAGTAAAATTTAAAATAGCTAAATAGTACTATTTTCATCTATGCAGCACAGTTAATATAAAAGTCAAATCTTGAAAGAAGGGATGGACGACTAGATGGATTGATAAATATGGCAGTTAGAGGGAAGGGAGAGCAAGCATTTGGAGGATGGTTCGGGCAAGGAGGTGAGGTGATGAGGGGTAGTGTAAGGATGCATGAATAGAGAGTGTGAGGGACAACATCTAAGGTGAGGAGGCAGAGATCAAGACAAGATCAATGGAAAAAAGTTTGAAAGTATGAGAGGGAAGGAGAAATATTTCCTAATTCCCGATGTCTGAGCTCCCTGTGTCTCATCTATTTGTTGAAACTTTGACCTATTCAATAGTCATGAACAACATAAAATAATAAAGTAAAACTATTTTTGTTTGAAATATGTAACGTAATGTTTATCGCTTTTTTCATTCATCATTATTTATTAATCTATTACAATCCATGCACTGTGAGTAGTTAATAGTTTGCAGTGGTTGTTTTTTTTTTTATCTGGGCCAGTAGAAATAACCTAATTGCATGTTTTGTCCCTGCATCTGCATTTTAATTGATTTTGGTGTCAGTACACCGAACTCGTTGGTAAACAATCGTAAGACAGTTGAAAGAAAAAGCAAAAGATACACTGATTTACTTAACTCTATGCAAGTGAAGTCAGAGTTGGAGTGGGTTAGATCATGCAAACCCGTACATCATTAAAAATCGTGTTTTATTTTCATTACAAAGTTGCTATTTTAAGTCACAGAATGTGGATAGGTTTTATATTACACTGTCATGTGTACAGTTTTCTATATCATAATTGTTACAACTTTTCATGCTATTTATAGCATTGCTTTGTACGGGAGGTTGGACAGCCTCACAATGTTGTATGAAATATCAAATGATGGGATGAGAGACAGCAAGAAAGAGCATGGAGGATATTGCAGACTGTGGTGAGGTTCAGACTCAGACCAAACTTGTTTGGAAAGGATCCAGTTATTCCAGTGTAAGGTTTCCTAAGCTTCTGCAACATAAATGAGCAACATTTCTCTGCCATTGATCTATCTTTAAACCCCACAACCTAGTGATTTTTTTGTTTTTATCAAATAACCTTCGTGATACTAAAATGTTCAGTTTGACTTGCCACAGAAAGGGAATGTGCTTTCAAATAGTGATCAGTTAGCCACAGAAGTAGTGAAGAGAGAGAGAGTTGCTGCCGCTCAGCGCATCATAATAAAAATATTTTTTTATCATTTTTATCCAGATCTTTTTCTCTGTGGTATTTGCCCATGGGTATGTAAATGGAAATTGGACTTGCATATACATAGCCTTTCTAGTACATACCCCTCTAGCACAGACTGTTTAGACAGTTCAGACACACATTAATACACTGATGGCAGAGGTTGCCATGGAAAGTGCCACCTGCTCATCAGGATCTAATCTAATTCTCATTCACCCCACCATTCAAACCCCAATCTTCCGATAGTGGAAGACCCACTCTACCACCTGAGCAACAGCAGGGCCGAATGTAATGGCAACAAAGTCTCTTGAAAATTACATTTCTATACTACTATTTTGGAAAAGAACATGATGAAGACCAGGTTTTAATTAACATTTCTACCAAGTCATATGGGCTTTTGTTTTCCCCATAATATTTGCTGTTACGCTACAATATCCACTAGTAAAAACTAAAGCATGATTAAACTTTTTTTTTGCTTTTAGGTACCCATGCCACTTGGTTAAATTTAGGGAAAGATATTGTGCACCGGGTTAAAAAGTCCACAGTGACTTAAAGCATGACAAAGAAAGAAGAACTTTTGATTTGGTTTACTTATTCATGTATAATTTAGATATGTACAATGGAGATCATAATTGGAACTAATAAATACTTAATTTATCCTGAAATACTGTTATTTTTTAATATGACAGAATATCCGCTGTGGCTACACAACTGCTGTACTAGTATGTTTTTTTAAATACCCAAGGCACTTCAACAGAAACCTTTATTTAGTGAAAAATAGCAGTGAGCAAAATTAGAGAACACTTCCAGATACCTTCAAGTTATTGGTGTTAATTCTGGCATCTGGTGACAATTTACTTAATTGCTGGACACACCCTATTTCTCTGGCAGCTCTTCTGGTTACTTTGCAAGATGGCAAGCTGCTCTAAGGTGACAGAAACCCTGAGACAGCAACTTGTCCAGATGAAGGCCAAAAGGATGACCCTCTCAGCCATCAGAGAGAGGTCGGGTGTTCCAAGTCTGTGATTTCAAGAATATTGAAACTTTACAAGGACACAGATTCATTTAAGACTCTCAATGGGGAATCAGTTCAACACTGCAGCAGGAGTTGCTCGCCACCTCAGTGGTGAACAGGGCAAGGATCTGTCTCAGCAAACAGTGTCTTGTCATTTAAGACAATTTCGAGTGAAAGCCCACTCTGCAGTGACCAAACTACTGGCGAGACTAGCCACACTGCAAAACAGGTCACGCAATTTATTGAAGCTATGAATACTGAGACAATGAAATGGTCAGCCCAGAGTCCAGATCTAAACCCCATAGAGAATCTCTGGAAAATCCTTGAAGGTAAGTGTCTAAGAAACCCACTACAGTTACTGAACTGTGGAAGAGACTGAAGAAGAATGGACCAAGATCAAACGAGAGCAGTGTGAGAAACTTGTGATGTGCTGTGGGCACAGACGTACTGAAGTCATTCAAAGCAAGGGCCTCTACACTTCTTATTCAATTTTTGAATCCTATACCCCTAAGAAAACATTATTTAAATAATCTGTTCTGACAAAATGTTTACTGTTCTCTATTGTTTTTCACAAAATAAAGGTTTTTGTTGAAGTGCCTTGTTTTTTTTTGGGTTTATTTTAAACATGCTAGGACAGCCGTCGTATAGCCACAGCTGATATTCTATCAAATTATGAACACTAAAAATATACTATATATGTTGAAGGTAGAAATTTGCAACCCCAGATGTAGCCTACAGTATCTCTGCAGAAGTTGCACCAACGCAAAATAAAATCAATAAGTATCATGGTTTCCCAGTGTGACAGGTTTTAAGTTTCGTTGGAAAATTAAAAAGAAAAGGAGCTGGGAGAAAAAAACACACACACTATGTTTGGACTCACAGGTCCTTCGGCTTGAAAAAATAGCTGATATGCTGGGTCACGTTCAGCAGACAATGCAAGTTTGTGTATTTGTGTGTATTTGTGTGCGAGAACAAGTAGAGGACACGCAGCCTGGAGCACTGAATTCCAATAGCTTTGTACCCTAAGGAAACACACCTACACACCCCTGAAAACAAAAACACAGTAATTCAAATCATAGCGCTTACATTCAGCTTGTATACAGCTGAGAAGTATGTTTTATTCAGAACAATACACAAGCCTTAAGAAAATGCTAATGAAGAACTTGAAGATTTCTTACATCCTCCACACTCGATTGAGTGGATGGATTGAATGGATTGATTTGTTATGTGGGTGTGTAAGAGAGTATTTGCATTGCATTATTCAAAACAGAGTCCCAAATACACAAAAAGCAAAATACTCAGTGGACCTACAGGACAAATATGAATCCATGACATTGCTAAGAAGGGCTTTGGTGTTGTCTGCTTTGTTGGAGTTACTGGAAGTGCTTTGCTCAGGGACAGTTAGGGAGAAAGTAGCATATACTCTTAACCTGACCAGAGGAAAAGTAGGGCTGGGCGGTATGGCCTAAAATTCCTATCATGGTATAATTTAAAGCATACAGTAGATGGTGATGGCATATATCACAGTATATTTGTTTTTCTTAGAAATGAGTGCTTCACAGAGATCACTCAAATTCACAAACACACCTGATGCGGTGCCGAGAGAAAGGTGCCTGGGCAGTCTGTTAACTTGTTGCTCTCGCTACTGCTACAATCTAGATTTGTGTGGGGGTTTAAAGCAATGGCTCTTATCACTAGTCTTAAACTGAGCTGAAGAAGTTGAAAATGAGGAAAAGACATAAACACTAAAGAGAGTAAGTTGAAGTAGGTTCGCTTACATAGATAGCAGACCCGCTGGTAGTTTAGCTGTGTAGTGCAGGTGTTCATGAGCTGGAACGATGTGAAACTGTAGTGTTGTCTGCGTCCTCACAAGCCAGCATCTCTGTGCCGCCTAATTAACAGCTAAAGGTTCTAGCAGTGACACGCCTTTTACCACTCACACCACGTAATCACCTCCACCCGTCTCTCAACATGAAAATAGCCAATAAACAGTATAGAAAAGACAGACTTCTAACTGCCAGTGTTAGATGGCATCCTGTCCATTTCTTTCTACATCGAAGAAATGTCTGGCTGAGTCGAGTAATGGCCAAGCAGTCTAATGTGTGTAGATGTCTGTGCGGTTAAGCTATAGCAGTCTGGTGTTGCTTTCAGGTTATTTTATTGAAGGTGAACACAATAAATGGCTGTGCGTTATCCCACTGTGCTTTGTCGTTGCACAGGCTCGTTCCCTTCTCAAACCCCCACCCCTTTTTCGTGGGGTCAAGCAAAATGAGGGCTTCAACCGGTCACCCCAGATTTTCGCTGTAAACAAATAATACATAGGATTGTAGTATAATTTTAAAAAACAGTATGTTTTTGTCATCTTGCTTTCTTTATCTTTTAGATGAGTCGTTTTTACCCCACCACCTCCAAGATTTGTATTCATCTTTGGTTCTAAATTCCTTTATTAGTCTACAAACGTAAAAAATGACCAGGAACAGGCAGCTGGCCTGTCAGACAGATAAATGTTCTGACGGACAGCAAGATCAACACCATAACTGTCTGATACGCAAATACATAACATGATGAGCAGAGACTGGGAATGTACTCAGAATATGCTTGTGTGAATGTGTGTGTTTGTGTATTTCTGTCTTTGTGGATTATTCTGTGCTTTACACATTGAGAGTGAGTACAGTTTGGCTTATAATGCTTTTTCTGCGAGGGTCTTCACACAAATATAGAAGTACAAATGTATGTTTGTGAGTGTTCTGCATCAGATAATCAGAGTACCTCGAACATACTTAGCTATAAGATCTAATTTCAAGCTTCTACAGGGATACTTATGAATGAATAATTAGTATTTAGATTAAAAGTTGCAGCCAAAGGAATAACATAAAAACAATTAGATTCTTTAATTTTATAACACTGTTACACAACCACACTTTCACACACATGTACAAACACGGAGTTGAACTTCAACGCATTATTGACAGTTTCTTAATGTAAGTTTGGGATGAAGTGTGAAGGGTTTTTATTCCAACTTCTTGGCCCACATGCTAATGCCAAGAGTCCATTTCAGTCAAAGTGAAATGTATAATTTCTTCATGCCAGTATATGACACAAATTCTTTGACTTCTTGTAAGCATTGTGCTTCCGGTTGCATTCTGCATTCCAGTTTGTGCCTCTTTCCCTTCTAAATCCATAGATCATAATGTAAATTGAAGGCACATGAATAGGGGTGGGGGATATGACTTTATTTACAATCCAGAAATTACAATCGTATTCTTCTGTTTTTTTTCCAAAAGCTTTTCCGACAACTCTTCTGGCTCAGCACACCGCCATAAATCCTTGTCATCCTCATTTTACATTTATGAAGTGAATCGAGTTGATTCCGCTCTGTTGCGCTGTTGTTCCGCCATTTTCCAGTTTGAATTTAGACCCTCCTCTTCCGCTACGTAGACAAAATGGTGGCGATTGGGGGTGTTGAGTGTCCATCGATCCACACTCACTGAATAAATGCAGTACACTGGCTTTTAACGACCTCTGGCATGGTTGCACTTCCACCCTCAAAAAAGCCAGTTAGAGGGTGGAAGTGCGTGATTTGGGACACAGCATTGGCTTTCTTACCCGCCATCATGTTTGATTCAGAGAGTAGCGCAAAGTCATGGCTGAAAATATAAACAGAACGGAGGAGTCACACCCTGTCCTAACAGCACAGAGCATCAGACAATCGCCTCGCACCGATGCTGTCTGTCCACACTTATTCATAGAATGTGTGAAACAAACTGTAAAATACGCCCCCCGTTTTTAAAAATGAACCCCAACCTGATTTCCTGCTGTCTCCAGTGATAATGATGGGCAGATTATGAATAATCTCTACCTGTCCTCTCTATGACATCTTGTAAGGCAGCACTTCCACTGAATCTTGAGTCCAATCAAAATGATCAGTCTTCTAGCACTTATGGTGCACCACAAGACCCTCATCCATCCCACTGATACAATGAGCACTATTCTTTTCTACTTTGCAACATCTTGAACTCTGGAAATGTCCCTGAAGTGGAAACCCTTCTGAATGCTCTACCCTATCTTAACAGGCCTACTTAGCCTCCGATTCACCTTAAATGTACATGCAACTCCAGCATTCAATAATTCGTCCCAGCACCATATATGTCCCAGAATATGCTGAAATGTGTTTCTGGTAGTCAGTTTTATCATCTGAAAGACCAAAGACCTCACATGGCAATTCAGCCAATTTGTCCATTTTACCACAATTATTAAATGACCAAAAAGACCTTTGTACTACTCAACAAAGAACACAAAAGCAAAGAAACGCATGCAACACTTCATGCCAGACCTGACCAAAGCTCCCACAGAACCTTTTAAAAAGTCTATACAAGTATACAATATAAAGAAAGAAAGAAAGAAAGAAAGAAAGAAACAAACAAACAAATAGGCATTGCAAGGCCAGTTAAATTATTGTACTCTGTATGATGCAAGGTACAAAAACATATTGCATGCTGTGTCCATGCCCTATGTATTTCGGCCATACTGTAAGTGACAAAGTGATAAGTGATAAAGAAGAGTGATAAATAAAAGCAGGAAGACACCACAGTAACTTTAGAAAGTGCTGTGTTGTGTCAAAGAGTTTTTTTGTGAAGAAAATGAAACACTGTTCTTACTTTGTGTCCATTTCAAAAGGGGAATCTGATAAGAAGAGGGGCAAAATCCTGGATAGAATTCAAATAATCATCCAGTACAAGCTCTTTGGTAGATTACATGTTTGCTGAAATACTCCTACAAGATCCATGTTTTCCTTTGAAATCTCAATACAGTCCTTGATGCCCTATCTTGCAATGTTAATGAAAGTGAAAAAAATAATTCCACCCAGTGATTCGAATCTCCTCCAACATGTAATTGATTTTTCTGTGGCCCATGCTACATGCTTCCACCAAGTCTCATGAAAATAGGGCCAGTAGTCTTTCTGTAATCCTGCTGACAGACAAACCTAAAACGTTATTTCCTTGGCAGAGTTAACAACACTACAATCACTTCTGCAGAGGTAGACAAACTGAGAAAGACAAACTAGAGCAAAACCTGAGAAAGACATGGCACGGTTCCTCTACAGTTTGCACATGTGTAAAGAGCAGACCAAAGGAGACAGGGTATGAGGAAGGGGAGAGACAGGAAGTGCATTTATGGATCCAGAATCATTGGGGACTAATTAACTTCATTCTCCACAGATGTCTCTCTAACTTAATACAAGCGGTTTTATTGAGTGATACCTGGCAAAATCCGTTATCCATCACTGTTCCTCTATCTGGCCCTGTCTGAGAAGATAAAAGATAAAACATTAACTGCTGCAGGGACACCTGACCTTTCAGTAGGAGACTCCCCTCATCCATCTATCTTTTTCTCTTCAATCTCCTGCTCCATCCCTCACTCCCTCTCATCTCTCTCTATTCCAACATTCATTTTCTCTCTTAGCTACATGTATTTCCAAACATGCCTGATTGCATCCTTATACTGATTATTTGTGAGCCTACTAATCACAATATATTTTGAGAGTACTTTGCTTTTTATTTAAAATAAAAGTGGTTCAAACTTACATTTCAGTCATCATTCTTCCCTTAGTAGAAAAAAAACCTTGTTTCCCTAATAGTTTAAAAATATAAGTAGACTTTATAACTTTTATTTGGTTTTTCTCTATAGATGGGTCTGATTTATTGCTCCAAGTTCAACGATCAAAACATAGGACAAAATGTAATGATGGTATTATCTTCCCTGTTTTTATGTTGTTTGCAGTCTCAATTGCTTTACATCCTGCATTTGCAGAGCCTCACAAAGCTTCTAATTGCTAATGTGGCTTCTAATAGGCAATTTCTCTGGTTTTACTAAGTGATATTAACTGAAACCGAGAAGCTATCTTCATTTTTAGAGGGCTGATAAGGGCTGTTGCTGAGTGGCACAGCTCTGCAGACCAGGTTTCTACTGGTGTTCTTAATATTAGCAAGCCTTCTAGCTCTGTGAGTGAGACATCAAACACTTTTTTCGTGCACATTTAGCCATATTTGATGAATGTAAAAGCCTGGATTCAACACTGACAGCTTCTCCTATAAGAAACTGGGATAGGTATGTGACCAAGCACAAGGCTGGCTTAGAGTGTTAAAGTCCCATATTGTAATTTTCAGGTTCATTCTTGTATTTTAGGCTTTGAGTAGAATATATTTACATGCTTTAATGTTCAGAAAACACATCATTTTTTCGCATACCATCCGTCTGATTATACTGAAATGCTCCTACCCCCGAAAAGCCCAGTCTGCTTTAATTGGTGTATCTGGGTCATCTGCATTTGCGCTCTCTGTGTCTCTGGACCATCATTGCAGCTGAAGAATGACTGTAATGACACTGTAGCAACACCTTTTACATATATATAGTATAGTTGCAACGTCAAAACTGTACAGAAGTCATCACTGCTTGTTTAAAGACACAGTTTCTAAATATGGACTGTGAGCATTTCTCTGTAGATTGAGAGTTTTTAAACTCACAGTATTTATATAGCACCCCGACCTGCTTTATAATATTGATAATAATAATAATAATAATAATAATAATAATAATAATAATAAAGACAGGGAAATCAAAACATTTTTTTACAATGTAGGACCTTTAACTTGAACTCCAGTTCACAGTACATTAACACTTACCTCAGGATTTCTCTATTTTGTTCTGCATTTTGGCATGAAAGCAGCGGATTTTGACAATGTTTATATACTGCCTTCACACATATTCTTCTAGGTGCAAGTTCTTTTAACATCTAAAATATAACTATTCCCTTTCTATCATCTAAGTTTTATTAATATACAGGGTCTGCCATCATGTTTGCCATTCGTGGAATTGAACTGAGTGAGCAGGCAGGCATTCAGGGTCTATCTCAAGGACCATCTGACATGATACATGGTTGTTGATGGATACTCGGTGGCTTTTCTGTGATCAAACATGTGACCTTTCAGTAATTGGATGGTATCAAACTATTAGGTCACCCTGCCCCAGCCCCTGCCCATTTCACTTCCTGTCACCCCAGGCCTCATCTCATTTGATATCAGCTTTGCACAAGACTATGAATTTGAGTATATAAGAAAACATCAGTTAAACATGTCTTTGCAGCTAGTTTTTCCTCTAAAAGCATTTTTATTACACTCTTCACCCTTTTTGCTTTCTTTCCGGCTTTTAAATCTTGAACCTAAGGTAAAGATGTTTCTGTGGTGATAAGAAAGGCACATTAAGCGGTGGCTTGCATAACAGCATGCACAATCTTGACTTGAAGAATATTTAATGTATTTATGAACAATGTAGAACAATGTCTTAAGGCTCCTCAAACTGGTTTAAATTAGTGTCCTCGGCTGCAAGTCTCCTGTCTTTGCAATGTCTGAAATTCACAAATCTAAATTTGATTTCATCTGGGCTTTCTGCTCTTTCTTTGTCCCCCTCTCATGACGACATATGCACACTCAGACTCACTCTACGCTCATTACATTAATTTACAAATGAATGGAAGGGCTTTGATTAAATATAATTATTATTGTATTTCTAAATGTGATGGATTTTTATGTGAGAAGTGTAATGTTGTGAGATAATTGGATCAATTATGTGGACTCTGGAATAAGGGTAATATTGGCATCCAGTAACGGCAGTTGTTAGCCCTGCATGTTTGTGTTTCTTACCGACTTTGCTTCTGTTTCGCCTTGCTGTTACTTTTCTTTCTATCACAGTCTAGACCACTCTGACACCTTTACAGTAGGGCTTTGTGGAGAACAAGTCATGGCATACTCTTCATTTAATGATGTACTCTATATAACCAAAATAATATGCCATGAGCAAAATGTAACATATATGTGACAGCAGGTGTCCAGACAGTGCTCAGTAACTCCGGAAGTTGAGCGTTTGTGGGATTTCTATTGATTGAAGACTATTTGGATCCACAAAACATTTAATCTTTCCCTTTAGTTGTAGCTTTTTCAGTAAAAGATGCAGAACTTTGGAGTAAAGTTCCAAACACAGATCCAGGGAGGCAGTAGAGGTTTGCTGTAAAAACAAAGCTTTATATAAAGTTTTTTTCAAAGTCAGGCCAAGTTTATTCATACAGCACATTTCAGCAGCATTAGAATTCAAAGTGCTTTACATAAAGAAGGATTTGAATAGAGTTGGGTTAAAAATGGTCATTAAGGTGCCACAAGAAAATAAAAGGATAAAAGTTTCAGCGCAGTGTAAAAAATGCATTAATTATTTGATTTAATAAAAGGCAGCATCAAACAAAAAAGACTTCAGCCTTGATTTAAAAGAACTGCAAGTTCCAGCAATCATGGGGCCACATGCAAAAGTGATGTGTATACAAAGACTTTTCCCACACATACTTTAAACTGGTATTTATAAAGGAAGGACAGGTCTAATGTTGGCTTTACACCAGTCACGTGAAATATTTCAACTAGCTCAGATACACCACTGATGAGTGTTTTGTGTCACACCATTTGCGTTGTTTTTGCATTGACTATGTATGTAATCACACCACCCAAATTTGAGCAAAACATGGCTGGTGTGAAAAAAACATAATGAGTAGTCAAGTGTGGGGAACAGCTTTTGATATGTAAACAGGGTTTAACTGTATGTATAGAAAGAAGGCTTGTTCATTTGCACCCAGTTCTTTAATGGTACATTGTACCATAGCTGAGCAGGGAGCTACAGTAATCCCTGAACAGCCAGATCTGGACATCAGTTGAGCTCATATGAAATGTGTATACAGTACAAGTATGTAGCCCGGAGCACATTTTGTATTTTCAATTATTGTCTATATATGTATCTATATCATCCATTGAGTGATTCGTAAAAAGATGACCCATATCACTCAGGAGAGTTTAATTTTTTGCTCCTCTTTTCTATCTCAATATAGGTCTAATATAATTGGCTTTGTGGCATTCAAGGCCTTTCCCCTCGAGTCCTTATTTTCGACTGAAATTGTCATTAATTTAAAAATGAACACGACCTCACAATTACACGATTCCAAAACTTTCATCCATTATTACATTTTTCAGAACAGCTTCAAATTTCTGCATTTTTTGGATCTGTGAAAAGCTACTTGACACTCAGTCACTGATTTAGTCTCATATTGCGCAACATCTCATCTCATCTCATCTTTAACCGCTTATCCAGGGTCAGGTCGCGGGGGCAGCAGCTCTAGCAAGGGACCCCAATAATACAAACGCATGGGACTAGTGTGCAAGGTCTCTGGGTGAAACAATTTGTTTGGATGACTGAAATTTGGACCCAATGTGCAAAGACTGAGTAAGATCAAAGTCAGGACCATAATGTAACCACATCTGTAACACTTCAAGGAGGGTAAAAATATAACAATCTGTGGTAATTTTGAAAAACTATTATGGGACACAGTTTAAAAACCTTTCAACTACAATAGTACGAGTAAAAACAAGAGTTTGGATGATATCCCACGCTCACTGACCCCATTACTCACATCTAAAGAGTCAGATACAGCACTTCTCCATCTAACCTGCATGATCTGACAAGGCATAACACCCATTTTATGAAAAGTTGTTCTAAGAAAATGCATCACCTTTTTGAGAAAATCTCATTATTAGGTGTAAGATAGAAATGTATCACTTGGATAAAGACATAATGCTCAGCAACCCCCTTGTGACACAATCTAAGCCAGAGCTGTAGATAAAGTGTTTTCTAGTAAAGCATCAGCGTGTTTGCTCTAACCCTGCACCATGGTTGCTGCTAGGTAACTTGTCCCATGCCCTGCTTTAGAACACATTGATGTTGTTGAAGTTATTATGCAAAAAACAGTCTGATCTATGACATCCAATTCCTCAACACAATTCTATATGACTCCGCTTTCATCTTTCAATACAGTGTAGAGACTTTAACTTAAACTTGCAGATATTTTAATATTTTTATAAAGTGATTGGTTGGTATTTTTTTACAACTCAACTCAAATCAACTGTGCCGGAAATGTCCATCAGCTGTGCCACTGTGTCTGTGACACGGTGGTGGGGACAGAGTGCTATCTTAAGCTCAAGCTAACCCTAGGCCAAATCAAGATAGTATGTTCCATAGCAACTGCGGCCAGGAGAGCATATTTCTTGTAAGAACAATGCTTTATGTATGATTTTTGTTAATAGAAATGGTTTGAATTGGTAAATGCCAGTCCCTTTTATATTTCCATACTTGGTATCATTTTTTTAAAAGCAATAGCTCACCTCCAGACGTGATAAATTGGTTGGGTTAAGGGGGTTGTCATCCCTCCCCTTCGCATCAGGCCGAACAATGCCCCTTAAATGTAATATAATCCCAAAATATCACTGCCTGTTGTGAGCTATTGCTTAAGTATATGATTGGAGAAAAGTTCTTGGAAAATACAATAGGGTTTGATTTACAGAACTGCTGCATGACTCATTTAAGAATGCTAAAGCAAAGATAACGTCAGCTGGTGAGCCTTCATACATGTTTCATGTGAGGGCGCACTCACACTGTCCATCCGTACCTTGCCCAGGCACGTTTCACGACTAAAGTCTAGTTCGTTTGACCAGTGTGAGTGCAACCATACTGCGCCTAGGACTGACCATGCACGGGCATTTAAAACAATGGCGACGAAAGGTTCACGTTGGTGTGATGCGGAGGTGGAGTGTTTACTGCAGATTTGGTCGGATGCAAACATTCAAAAACAATTGGACAAGACGCACAAAAACTCTGAGGTCTATGGAAAGATTTGTAAACAAAGGGACACATCGCGATGACGTCAATCAATGCCTGTGACGGTGTTACTGCGTGATGACGTATAGGCAGGCAAGAAGTATTCCCCCGAGGCCCAGGTAGTGTGAGTACAAATGGGCCTGGGGTGCGGGGGGAGACGGAGGGGGGGACAAGTACCATAAAGCAAGGGGCACGGTACGGATGGACAGTATGAGTGCACCCTGAGTCTTCTAAATCTACAGGTAGGCAAGTAGATGCTTGGGATTTGGATCTTCAAGTCAGCTCATGCAGGAAAGACGCTACAGGTGAAGACAGTAGAAAATGTAATAGATTTCACCATGAAACGTCCCCAATTGACAACAAGTTTCCTGAAATGTTATGTTTACCTTTGAAAATGAGGCATTGTCTAATGATAACTCTTGGTGAATTTAGGATAAATCTACAGTACAGAGCCAAATAGACAAAGCATAGTAAAAGAAAGACCTAAATGTCAACTTTGGTTGTTTTCTTTCCACTAGTTCAATTTTTCATGCACTGTTCAATTTTGAGATGGCGGGCTGTTTTGCTTCCAATACATGTCTTAGTCTTAAAATGTTTTTGCCATCATCTTAAGACAGTGATCATAACACTGACATGTTGAAACAATGACCACGAGATGTAAATGGACCAATGTGCTAACGTATTTAACATTTTTATCAGATTGATAAAGACTGGATTATTTCTAACTAATAGACTATAAGACTTTTGACTTTCTATTAATGTATACAGAGTTACAAGCAAAACACATCCCCTACTTTCCCTTTATGAAAAGATGGACATGCTTGTTCCATCCCCCTCTCTCTCTCTCTCTCTCTCTCTCTCTCTCTCTCTCTCTCTCTCTCTCTCTCTCTCGCTCTGCTTTGATGATTTTCTAAGTGTGACCTCATTGTTCACTTCATTAAACTGAAGCCATAAATTCGACACCCCTCATCTCAACACACACACACACGGTATACATACTCGCCGAAGCACGCACACCACACAAGTGCTCCTTATTTATCAGGTGTGGTGGGTGACAGCTTCTCGGTTGGTACTCGATTTACAACCCAAAAACGCCCTGTTCATGTGTGTGTGTGACTGAGGGTGTGTTTGTGTCCTGCTCTGAAAGTGTGGAGAGGAAAGAGGTGTTGAAAAGAGGGAATGAGATGTAGATAAATAACCGTTTTAGATTCCTACTTTCCTGCAGGCAGTGTGTGAGACTGAAAAAAGAATAAAGTAGTGACAGAGAAAAAAGGTAAAGACAGAGTGAGGAAGAGAGTATCAGAGAAGCCACTACAATACTTAGATTCAGTCCATCTCACTCAAAATGGCTGCACACCACAGTCAATCACTGCTTTAGTAGAGATTACACAAAAACCACTGATGACCAGACAGACAAACACACACACACACACACACACAGACACACAGACACACACACACACATGCATGCATGGTGCAATGGAGTGCGGTAGATTGCATCCAAATAACCACTATCTGAAAGTAATGGGAACTAGTGGCTGGGGGCTATGTCTGCTTCACCCCTTAAAAACCAGATGCCACATAAAAACCTCGCTTCAATATGCATCAGTACCACAAGAATACTCTGACTTGTCGGAACTATTTAATCCTCCAAAATGTATGTTGTCTGTGTCGCTGGTGTCTCTCTTATCAACTAGAAGACTATATTCTGTGTTGGTGAGGGTGCGGTTCGGTCAGCATGATGTAGATCAGTCATCATCCATGCCTGGAAGGGTCCGGACCGATTGCCCAAGTACAGCCCAAAAAAAATGTGACTTGTGTTTGTGTACGCATATTTTTGGGAGTATAATTGGCACTTAAAGTCAACATAATATGCCCCTTTTCAGGTTCATACTTGCATTTTGGCTTTCTACTAGAACATCTTTACATGCTTTAATATTAAAAAAACATTATTTTATCATACTGTCTGTTTGAATATAGCTATTTTAACTCTCAGTCTGAAACGCTCCATTTGAGCCCATGTCTCTTTAACACCCCACCCCCGTTAAGAAAAATAAATGTCACAGGACAAAACTGTAGATTTGGTCTTTCATGAAGTGGTGGCTGTTGTATAGTGAAAATACCTGAATCTCTACCAAACTTGGCTTTCAACCATTAATGGTAAATGTCGAAAAGACATCAGTTGTACTCGAAAAAAGTACTTTTTTGTATTTTGAAACACACAGTTCCTGCATCACATTTGGGAGGATTGATAGCAGTGAAATTCCAACTCTTCAGGAATTAACAAAAAAATGTTTTTTTCTTCATCAGTGCAGCAGACCTACACAGCACATGAAGCACTATGGTAGCCTTTACCTTAACATGGACACAATATAATACACAAAATGTTGTTAGGGTGTCAGAAAAACCTCATATCAACAATTACACATACAGGGTTCCTTCAGGACACTGACATTAATGCCATTCCTCCCTCTTCCTCTTTTTAATTAGATGGAATCAGTATCTATCCTCACAACAACCGAGGGTAACACTCCTGATGTTGTCTGCCATGTGTGAAACTAATCTGAGCCAAAACCCAGTGTGTGAGGGCGTGTGGGTGTGTCTGCTTGCAATAGCCACTGGCACCTTGTTGTAAAGTCAATGATGCTGCCGCTTGTACATTTCCCCCTTTCACACAGACCGACACACACATTCCTGCACCCATATACAATCTGTCTCTCTCCATACACACCCCACAAGCAACATGGCTTGTGCAAAAGCAGCTGGTGATGAACAAATATTCTCTCTGTTGAAGAGTGTGTGGGCATAAATGCCTCTTTGTGTGTATGTGTGTTTGCAAAATGGGAATCACTCGGTTGTGTCAACAGCAGACGCCTTCCCACCCTCCGGCACTGTGGCTCCTGATTGGATATCTCGTTAGTCAATTAACTCATTAGTGGATATCGCGTTTAGGGACCCTGCTCCACTGACAAAACATAAATAAATATGTCCTTTTTGTTATGCATGGATGCTGCAAGACTTTTTTTAAAAATTAAATTTCTGTGTTTCACAGTTGCAGCCAAGCCGCCTGCTCATTTACAGACGTGACCGCTTTATGCCCGTCCCAGAGGGGCTCAAGTGAAATAGCCAGAATACACATCTGACAGGGTCTTGGTGCCACCCTGCTGTGAGGATGATGCTGCCCTGCTGTTCCAGAGCATAGCCACAGAGTCTGCAGGGAATCCCCTTCGTATCAAATAGGCTTGATATTTGCGATGAATCGTGGATCC
This sequence comes from Echiichthys vipera, assembly GCF_963691815.1. Lineage (NCBI taxonomy): Eukaryota > Metazoa > Chordata > Actinopteri > Perciformes > Trachinidae > Echiichthys > Echiichthys vipera. The sequence goes on along the minus strand of NC_139838.1, from coordinate 18,884,056 downwards.
TGTCACTGTGTGGACAAATGCATTTAAGCATTCAGCAGTATGTGAAATCTTGAGGGGAAACTACCTGAGTTTCTTTCTCTTACCCATTGCTTGAGCCACAGCTAACTTTCTGAAACCAGCAATCCGCACACTTCACAATACAATTGACAGCCTGAAGGTAAGAGAGTTGACAGGATATGCCAACTTTTTTCTCTCATGGCCTTTTTTTATTCTCCACACTATTCTTAAGTCACTTTTTATATTTCAAAATTTGTGCAACACTTTTGTCTTTCGATGTGATCTGATGACACTGTGTAGTAAATCAGCAGTACATAGTATTATAATTACACTCAAAAAAGCTTTTAAAAGAAAGTCCACCTGACTAAAACCCTTTTCACACAGACACTACAAACCTGTAATTATCAGACATTACCCGGTGGAGCTGTGTGTGAGAACACAATTATCCAAACCCATTGGACCAGACGTTTGATTTTCCCAGCTGCCAGCTACCTAGTACAAAATCTGTGTAATCTCAGATTGATCACATGTATGTTTGAATAGACCAGGGACCTCATGTTAAAACATGCATGAAAAGGCTGCGTTTGCTGGTTTTCCCGCATATGATGGAATGTGAAAAAAATAACGGGATGAGAATGCTTTTCTGGCTCTGTAATATGCCCATTTCAAATGGCAAAGTACTGAAACTGGCCAAATGATTCAAAATAAGGTTTCCATGGCAGTTACTCTAATATTTCACAAGACTTTATGAACAAATTACAATTTTTGTTTTGGGGTGTAATCTGTGTCATGTCCTACCTCCTGCTACCTAGTAACCACCCCTTGCCTAAACCAGGTGGAGTATTTCCAGTCTCCTGGAATGTCTGACTGTGTACTACATGTATGAAAGGTCAACGCCAGACAACTCCAGACAATGCCACAGGAATCGGACAAGGATAGTGGAATTTCCATGAGAAAACAACTTTCTAGGTCATTATATAGGGTTAAAATATCCCTAAAATATCCCTCGAAATCATTCCGCCAATGCCCCCGTTAGCTCTTTCAAAACCAAGATCTTTGTCTGACTGAAAATACAACTGCCATTGCACGGAAACAGAAAGACAGTGCTTCTTTTTCTTGTCGGTTACTAATGACTTCCCTTTAAGCTTTGCCTGCTGCACTGTGTGCTCTTGTTTCAGGATAACTCACAGACATGTCAAACACAATACAAAACACAATCTGTGTTAAAGGGTTGTAAAAAGATTTTCTGTGTTCTGTTGTGCTGCCCACAATTACAACAATAAGGATTGTATATAGAGAAGAAATTGCAAATTATTTGAGCACTTGTCAGCTGTTGGCTTTAACATCGGAAGATAAAAACCAAAGTGCAGTATTATACACAAATAGGTTTTTGGAAAAGTAACAATCACATTCAGTTTGTAACCTTGTTTGAGCCAGTGGTACCACTCTGTAGGACAGCGTTGGTCTGGGTCTTGACATCAGATTTGTTGATAATAAGAAAAATATGGACGAGGAGAGAGGAAAATGAATGAATCAATCAGAACCATGTACCAGCATACCTTTACCTATGATTGTACATATGATTGTACATGATGCTCAGGGTCTCTGCAATCAACTATTTTTTTTGTTTTGTCTCCTTAAGCTGCTACAGTGTGTTTGAGTGTGTGTGCGCGTGTGTGTGTGTGCGTGTCATTTTAAATGTGTCTTTTTAAAGGTCTAGCCTATTCTTTTTGATGCTTTTAATGTTAAATTAGTTTATGCACTTTAAGGGATTGTACTATAAATTTTGTTTTACTGGTAAAATGACAATAAAGACAATTAATTCAATTTAATTCAAAAGTCAAATATCAGAGGAATGCTTGAAAATATGAATATATTCTTTTGGAGCAGATATGTTAAGTGGCCTTCAGAGGGGTGTCCAGTCAAAAAAGTCTGGACATGCTACATGGGACATGGCCCTGGAAATCAGATTTTGAAGGGGTGTTACATCAGGCTCAACAGCCGGTAAGAGGGTGTCTGAGAGGGTGTCTGCTGAAGACAGTGATGAGGAGCTTTGATTAGAGATGCATACTGGATCGGATCGGTCCAATCTGTAGTTCTGATGAGTAATTAATGAGTGCTTCCCTGTCAACGTTATGCAATGTTAAAGTTTTCAATTTTATTCATATTTTATTTATATTTACAATATTTTGAAAGTCAATAAGTAATATTAAAATGTATTTCTAAATAATACTTTGGCCTCTTTTCTAAGCATGTATTGCTATATAAAACTGTTATCTCAATGACAAGTACGGAAACAGATGTATATGCAACAAAAAGAGGCAATTTGTTATTTGGCCAGTAAATAAAATGACTTGGCCGGGAGATTCTTTCATCTACTGGTCCCCTTGGCAGGTGAGCAAAAAAGTTAGTTAACAGCCCTGCCATGGGGGGCAGGGACTGCCAGCTTGGGAACTGTTGAAAACTTAGGACAAGTTGACAGGTGATGCGTCTACCTGCTCTAGAGCTGCTCTAGATATGTCTTCATATACAGTATAATAGGTATGTATTGTGAACATTCGTTTCCTGGGTTTCTAGGACATGCTGGAATACATTACATCTGCCTTTCAGTATGTCTACTTTTTGGGGGCGACTGCACAGAACCATTCAAAAACAGTGTATTACTCATGCAGGTTTCTCCAGCTCGACCATCTTATCCTACACACACACACACACACACACACACACACACACACACACACACACACACACACACACACACACACACACACACACACACACACTTTGGCATTTCATTTTTTAAGGCACACATTGGGAGGAACATTTTGTCTGGTTCTCTGACGGGCCAGACCAGCTTTGGAGTGAATGAGAGAAACCAAATATGACGCATCTTCGTGGTTACAAACCTGTCGTTTGGCCAAATCACTCCCCTCCTCTATCCTCCCTTGTCCGCATCACCTCCCTTCACTTCCTATTGACAATTCTTTAGCCTAAATGTATTAAATCTTGTACCTCCCATTTCCCCCCTACATACTTCTTCCCTCCCTCTGTCTTCCTTCCCCTTTTGTCTTTCATCACACTTTCTTCCCCCTATCTCCTTGTCCTTCCTTTGCATGCCCTTTTCCTTGTTTTCTGCTCTCATTTTGCTTCTTTCTCATCTTTTATTGCCTTATTTTCTCTCTTAGCACATTTACTTCTCTCTCTGGTCCCTCTCTTTCTTTTATCCTATATTCTTCTTCCTTCCAATGCCCTCCTCTTTGCATCAATCCTCCTACCTCGCACCCCTCCCTGCACCTCCCCTCTTGTATTCTCTCTCCTCTCTTGTTCTTGCTCTTCCTGTCTCTCTCTCAGGACACGAACCTCACACATGGCTTATTGATTTCTGAAAGCAATACGCAGATGTACAGCCGATGTAGGGCCCACAAATCTGCGCACAGAGGACTTACGACACACATGCAGTAAGGTTCATACATACAGACAGTATGTACAACATGCACACTCCACAATCAAGTCGTGCAGTGAATATTTAGATGATGCCAGAATGATTAACACCGGGTTTGTGATGGGGAGGAAGAGATAGGGAGAAGAAGGGAGAGAGACTGTGCCTGTAGATGGCAGAAGAGTGCTATAAGGGAATGTGTGGGAGCAGATTTCTCTCTCTCTCTCTCTCTCTCTCGCACACACGCACGCACACACACACACACACACACACACACACACACACACACACACACACACACACACACACACACACACACACACACACACACACACACACACACACACACACACACACACACACACACACACACACACACTTTCAGGCACACAGGCACTCTAACCCACACATATTCTCATTAACCCTCACACAGGCACATTTATATAGCTGCACCTGAGAGGATATTCCTCCGCCTTACATAAATTCCCTAAACTGATTTCAGACAAACACGCACACCCTTCAGCATACACACACAAACACATTAATGCTGTGGATTACACTGAAGCTGCACTGCACTGAGAATGAATGATCAAGAAATCAGAGTCACTGTCGATTTCTATGATTATGATATGGGAATGTAATTGACCAATAACAAGACTGGTTTCCTAAATGGGGTTTGCATGTTTCAATTATAGGGCTGTCAAGTGGCAAGACTCCTTCTAAAAAGCCTTCTGACATATAACTTAATGAGACCTCCCAAAACGACCATATTATAGGTGAACTGTATTTACATTTATTGTTAGGCATTGACCTCTTGTACTTATGGCAGGAGCAAAGGCAGAAATTGGGACGACACAGGGTTTTGTAACAGACTGATTTCACCTAGCTGCCAATAGCTGTGCCTGCAGCGGGCAGCAGCTTCGGTTCCTCCCTGTGTCAGCTGCATGTTTTTTTTTTTTGTAATAATAATAACTTGTGTTTGATTTTGTGAGAGATGTATTAGACCTGACTAAACCCACATATTCACCAGTGCTTACAAGTGTCTCCTGATTACCTGTGGCCACCAACATCTCAGACTGCTGGCTGGTTCCCCTTTTTTTCAGGTCGGAGCAACATCCCTACAAAATGTCTGTGCACGTCAATGCCACTGTTTGTTTCCCATGTGAAACCAAAAGTCAGCATTGACGTATTTTTAACTGAATTCAAGTAACTGTGATTAATCATTAAGTTTATGTATGAGGACATGTTGTTCTGCTGCCACATGGCGCTCATTTAGGAAAAGCTTGTGTGGTTCATAGTAGAGGGTAGGAACAAACAACTTATGTTGTCTTATGGGTGGAAGGACTTATTTATTTCATACATCTGTCTGAAGTGATACTGAATATGGCAAATTTTTCCCCCTTTTGGGAACGTACATTTCTGAATTTGTATGGCAAAGTGCATTTGTACTATGGCATCTGTACATTATTTTTTGTTTTTGTTTTTTTCATTATTTAATTAATAATAAGTAATTTGTACAGTTGGTTGGCTGTATGTGTGTGTATGTCTTAGTTTGGAATCAACTTTATTGGACCTAATACAATTTGATTATTAGATAGAGATAAACAATATAATAAGATACAAATTGATTTGATTGAAACAAAGTAAACAAATGTACATTAAAAAGTAAACACTGTATTTTAATTGTTTCTGATGCTCATATTGAGCAATGTCTAATGTCTGTTTGATGCATTATCCTAAAATGAACCAACTCTGTCGAGGGAACTGCTATTTCATTTTCAGTGATGGCATAGCAGTTAAAAGCCCAAGTAATTAAAACTCACTCACTCTCCTTTCTAGAAACAGCCAGGTTTCCCAGAACTACAGCCAGTTGCTCCCAGTTCTCTTAACTCAAATGGCCTCAAGATCAAGGACTCAACATCATTTTGAATCTGAGCACAGCCCATTCATAACCGTGAAGGAAAACCACATGCCATGCAACAAGAAAAGGATGGTCAGAAATGGATTCTGATACCACATTTTCCTCTGAGGGTACATAAAATATTAATGTATGTGAAAAATAAATGTCCAGACAGTTTTTTTTTTTTAGTTCAAATCAGCTTAAAGCATCTGAGTCCATCTACGGCACATCTCAAATTCCATTGACATCATGCCTATTTCTGTCTCTTCTTGCCAAAGCTGTGATAAATTTAGTTATAGATTCACAGTACAACTTTGTTGCTGTTTTGAGAAAGAAATCCACAGATATTAAACTCTACTGGCCTTAAACCATAAAAACGTCAGCTGGCAAACTGGCTGATGAAACACACTTCAGTGTTATGATGCGAGTATGTATTCTCCAGGTTGTTTATTGGGATCACAGCAGCACACTTTTAGTTGTTATTGACTTGATAGCTACTTTGGCATTTTCTCTTTTTAAGGTATACACCTATAAGATGTTTAATTCCCTCAGAATTTTTGAGAGCATGTAAGAAGTAATTGTTTGACTGACAAAAGAAAAGGAAACATGCCAATAACAACACTTTTATCACAATAAATAATAGAACACTAACAATAAAATTGAGATATAGTACTGTTCTGAGTCAAATGTGACAAAAAGGCTTCTTTATAGCTTCTTTAATTGCTGCCTGCATGTTTTTGATGAGATTATATTTTGATTCCAACAAGTTGACAACATAAAACAGTTGGGAGGCAATGAGCATACAGGAGCTGTTTTAACAAGTGATAGTAGCATTATGAATAGTGTTATTACTGGTATGAGTAATATATTTCAATGTATGTTATTATTTGGAATATCATTAAATTATTGATATGTTGATCGTCTTTGTTGATGTTTTATACATTGAAATGTTCTACCTGCGTTAATATCACACCAGAAGCAGGATGTATTTAGCATACAGTTGAATTGCTTCTAAACATATACAAATATTGACTAGAAAATCAATTAGATGCCATCAGGAACGCAACAGTGTCACTTCACCGGACAAATAGATTTTGCTAAAGTGTCTGCGTCCATCATGTGCCACCAAATCCCAAACTCTTCCTTGTATTGATTCTATTTCAGTGGACAAGTGAATCAATGAGTGATGACAGACAAGCCATTATCGTTTGGTCCATGTGACTATTGGACGAAGCTCAGCACATGGTGTTACACTGTTGAAGGGCACTATTCTTCTCACATCATTTCCCTTTAGCCTTAATTTGTCTTCCAAATAGATTTCTCTTTTTTTGTGATCAAATTTGGACATTTGTAGGTAAAGTTTTGGCAAGCACCCATTCGTTCCGTGCCAGTGGACGCCCTGCATGTGGTCCTTTTCACTCTGCTGCGACAGCAAAGAGTGTGCAGAGTACCTTCTGCATATGTACAAAATACATCAACACCCACCCAAACGACAGTCGAGTTTTGACAGATAGTTCTATTTTATGCTGTAATTTCCGAGAATGCGCACGTGAGTGGAAGCGGGAGCTTACGAGGAGCACTTGAAGGCAGCATTTCTGTACCGGCGGCGGGGAGAAGGAAGAGACGCACCAGTCGCTTCACCGGGAGAAGGGACCCAAGTATAGGCGACCAAGAAGAGAGGATGATCCCTGTCTCCTCTGGTTTCTAACAACAAGAGGGAACGTCATTTTATCTTCTCCTCTTTGGACTTTCTAACTAAAGGAGGACTGTGTCAACGCATAACGAGCAACCCCTGGTTTGGCTCATTTGGTAAGGAAATGGAACGGGGTGACTGACCGTGATGCTTCAGTGAAAATAAGTGAAATTAATGGTAGATTGATGAGAGAGTAAATCATTTCTAGAAGATGCAACATTTTCCTCGTGGTTGTTTGTGAGAGGAAAGGAGAAGAAGAGGAGGAAAAGAACAGGTTTTACAGACGCACGAGTCGAGAGACGGAGGAGAGGAGGGTTATCCGGCCAAGAAAAAAGAAATTTAGAGCAAACATCCCTGTCCGTTTTTGAGACACCAAGGGGAATAGAAACAGGGGATTTTCTGTTATAAGAGACGCATACTGTGCAGAAGGACACGGGATGAGAAGCTTGTAGGAAGGGGGGAAGCCAAAATCAAAAGAGGGATATTTCAGAATGAAGAGGGGATGCAGCCCAGAGGAAGAATGGATTTGAAGCTTTCCCTGCCTCTCTGTCACTCTTTTGCAGGGCAACGGGACGGAATAGAGAGATACTGACGGCAATCATCGCTAAGAGTGGATTTAAAGACAGAGAGACAACCTGTGTGCCCGTCCCATCTCTCCCTCTGTCCCTCTGCTCTTCTTACTCTGGATAAGACTGAATTCATTTTTCGGATATGATGGATTTATCTAGTCTATGTTAGAAGAGGAGGCAAAGAAAACGCACGCGTCTCCCCTCTTTCTCTCGCTCCATCTACCCCCCCCCCTCCCCCCTTCTCTCTCTCCCTCCGCTTTCTGGATGTGAAGCAGCATGCGGCCCGGTGAGAGCTTAGAGGGCTCGCGCTCGGCTCGCGGAAGATGTATTGATGTTAATAACATTACTAATAGCGGCACGGAACGCTATCTCGCGCACCCCTCGTCGGAAAAGAGAAGGATGAAGAGGGGGACGACGAAGAGGGGGATGAGAGGGATGAACGAGAGAATGACGGACGGAGGAATGACGGTGATGCGCTGTTTTCTGTGGAGTCTCGTTCTCTGCTCGCTCTCCTCACGCGCACAAGGTAAGGGGATGCGACACGCGCACATACACACACAGCCAACAGCGCACTCCTCACGCAGTGACATAAACGCCCTCACTCACGCGCGCACACTGGCTCTTTTTGGGTGAGACTGGGTGCTGGAGTTGTTTTTTTTTCTCTACTGCAGTGACGGGAAAGATGCTGCTGAGTGGGGTGACGGATGAGAGTGTGGGTGTGCGTGTGAGGGTGTCTGCGTGCGCGTGAGAATGTCTGTGAGGTGTCTGCATGTATGTGAGAGGGGTGTGCGTGTATGCGCGCGAGGTTCGTGCGTGGATGTATGCTGTGTTGCGGAGGAAACAGGAGAAATATAAATTGGCTTACAGGGAGGATGAGGGGAAGGAAGGAGAGAGGGATAGAACCTGCAACAGCCTCTTTTCCCCTTTCCTCATTTTCTGCTTTCTTCAGTTTGCTCTCTCACTCACTCACTCTCTCTCTCTCTCTCTCTCTCTCTCTCTCCCTCTCTCTCTCTCTCTCTCTCCTCTTCAATACAGCCATTGAGCTGGTAGCCAATAAATATTCTTGCGGTAGCTCTTGGGCTGTGGCAGCGAACGTGAGCTGCTTATACCAAAGTGTGTGTGTGTGTGTGTGTGTGTGTGTGTGTGTGTGTGTGTGTGTGTGTGAACGTGGATTGTTTATAGTGATGAGGCTGGAGCCTTACACAGCATTTTATTCCCAGATTGCTACTACCATACCCATTTTGCCCATTTTCTACTGTATTTCAGTTAAAAGATGTTATACAATGGTGGTGTCTCCCACTTTCTCTCTCACACACTTTCTTACTTTGTCCCCCGCCTCACTCTCTCTTCCCTCCCTCTTTCTTTCTCCCCTGCTCTCTTCTTCCCCCCTCTTTCCTTCTCAAGTGAAGTAAAATGTTAAATACTCACAGTATAGCACACTTATCTTGTAAAGAAATGTATGACCACACACACATTTGAGTGAGCGTGTGGCCGCACACACGCACAGGCACACAGATATATATACACCAGTGCAAACACACCCAGGGCTGCGTCAGGTTAGGCTTTGGTGATATGGAAACTAACTGACCCTTCATTACCGTAGCTGAGGAAAAGGAAGGGAGTGGAGGAGGCTAGAGATGGATAGGGAGGAAGAGAAAGAGGAGGAGAAATGTTTGAAAAAAAGGGGGTGAATGACAAAGTGAGGCAGGAGGAGAGGAAGAAGGGAAAGAGACAGAGTCGAGTGACGGAAAAAAGAGAGGTTGATTTTGTCACAAAACAAAATGTGTTAAGATTTGGTCAGCAGAAAGGTGGAGAATGACTTTGTATTGTTTGTAAATTGTACAGGAAGAAACGCCTCAAAAAGCCGACTGTGGAAGCTGTCGAGAACCATTTTTCCATACCAACGCCTGCATCATCCTTCAGTGTAGGGAGACCATGTATAGGCTGACTTTGCATAAATCAAAGTAATTTCTGCTGTGATTAAACAAATCAACACCTGGAAAATGTAGTTACTTGGCTTTGCACCATCACAGATTTGAGTTTCACCCTTTTTAAAAAAAAGCCTGTTTTACGATTTTTATTTATATAATTATAATTTATGATAGATTGTGATTTGCAGGGTGTCGATGAAACACAGGCACAAAAGGTCTAATTTTAAACCCTTTGGGGCAAAGATACTGGCACTGATCTCCTGGCTCTCTAGCCTGTGAGAGATACCTTATAGTATCAGATACTAGTTAAAATGTGGTCTAACCAAGGCTGACTGAAGAGCAGTTGTAGTTCAATTCAAATTTACATTAAGATGAATCAAATGTCAAAGGCAGAAGTTGGAAAAGCAAGCAAGCAAGCAAATGAAGTGCCGAGGCTGAACAGAAATGTAAATAAATGTGTGTAATTAAATGTCCCGTTGATCCATGCTGACATTTTGGGGACCAAGGCCTTAAAGAGACGCTGGGAAATGAAAACCAGCTACCAGCCAAATGCTTTTAGATTTTGGCTGTTGCTGGTGAATTAGTCTACTCTGTCGACCATTGGCAGGTAACACATCAGTGTATGGAGCTGCAATTCTATTCTAAAAACCAATCTAGAAGGTGAAGTAATGAAATAAGCGCTAATAGATTCACACGCTGCTGTAGCCAGTGGACAAAAACGTTTCAAATTTCTCAACTTGCTTAACACATTTGACACAGAAACCGTGCCATTTCCAAAGGAGTAACATATTTTTTCATGATACTGGGTCTTAGTTGAGGATTGCTCCACAAAGTCTTGGTGCAAAAAAAAAAAAAATGGTTATGCCTGATGGAAGGTTTCAACACTCCAGCTTGCTTAGGACCCTGTCTGTGTATCTGACAGGTTACTCTAACAGTGTTTCCCCCTTTTTGTATATTTTTCAATGCTTTGTCATTTAAAAAAAGCATAATGTTGAAGTTTATGTCAAACAAATCAATCTCACACTAGGTTTCGCTCTAAGTCAGATGCTGAAAAATTGCTATGCTTGTCGTATGATCTTCATTTCCCTTCCGATCCACTCTTCTCTGCTTCATCTGCTCTCTTCTCCTCCTCCCTGCTGCTCCGCTCAGCTTAACTCCACCTCTCCTCTCTTCTCCTCTCCTGCCCCCCTGCCCCTCTGTTTTCCTCTCCTCTGCTCAGCACTTCTTCTGTGCTCTCATCTCTCCTCCTGGCGCTCCCTCTCTTCCTTTCGTCTGTCAGATTTGTCCCGTGGCTCCAGAGGCTTAATTTACTCACCAAACATACTAAATCGCACATGTGCGCACATGCACACAAGACAAAACCCACACACATTTTTCATCGTCTCCCAGACTCATGAATGTATTCTGGGCTACATTCAGCCTGTCAGAATCCAACAGAGAGCTGCATCCAACCTCACAACCTACAGCTCTGCAACAGATCTATGTTCGAGCTTCTTTTCAACACCTCCTCTGAGATTAACTTTGTCACAGATTTCTTACTGACAGTATGGGTTTCATCAGAACCAATACATAGGACACACACATATCAATCATCTAGCACTAATTATCTATAAGAAAGCCGCATAATTATTTCTGGTCATTGGCGGGGTGAGGATTTAAAACAGGATCTACTTAAGGCTAGTCTCAAGCATGTGACCAAGTAATTAAACCAGAAGGCTAAAAATAGCTAATTTAATTTATATTGACGAGCCATGGAAATGTAGTGCTTTGTTCTTGCAACATGGCTAAATTGAAATTTATCAGTCATCCCCCGGTAGCGTCAGTAATTTAATGCTGGCCATCAGTGTTAAATTGGACAGGCTGTCAGGTGCAGTGAAATGGTCTCCAACCAGGTTTTATTACCCATCACGGGATATCAGAGATTGATTGGTCGGTTTACAACGCTGATGTTGATTATAAGTCATTGATTGATGTCGTCCATTAATAAACCATTGGTGATCATTTACCTCATTCACCTGTTAGCTACTGGTTGGGTATTTTGGTAATCATTCTCTGCTGTCAATTATTGATCAATATTGTATGTACAATTAATACCAAGTTTTATTGGTGAGCGTGGAGGCAAGAAATTATGCCTGCATCGAAATGCACAGGGGTATGATGTCAATAACGTCATAACGCCAACATGCACACATACAGAGTTGTGTGCTGCTGTGACACACACAGACAGGCATTGGGACTATTAGTACATTGTGTACACACACAGAGGCAGACGAGCACTCTCACGCTAAACATTAGTGCAGTGCAGACTCTCTAACACACCTTTAATCCTGTGGCTTACAATATGGCTGGTTTCTGAGGGAGCGAGCTGTGTCTGTCGCAGAGTCAGCCTCTTGATCATATAAACACTTTCGTCTTACGAAGGAAAAGAGAGAGAGTGGGGGAATATTGGGAGGAGAGGCTAAGAAAGAGAGGGAAGGGGGTGAGAGTAAGGCATAATGCATATACATCACTTATTTTGTTCACTTTGCGCTGTTGCATCCTCAACTCCATTATCTCCTCATCTGCCCCTCTTGACTTTCATTCACCTAATCCTCTCCTGCATTTCCAACCTCTGTGCAGCACATTTGTAATTACTTTTATTTTTTTCTTGCCGTTTCCGCTCCTCTATTCATTTCAACATGTAATACCAATGCCAGAAGTAGTATGGCATAGCATATCACAAGGAAATGTAAGGGCTTGGATTCGTCTTGAACACCAGAGACAATATCCATGCATTCGCTCTTTCTGAAAAGCGCTGTTTTAACAAATGTCTCTTTAAGATTGGAATCAAACATTTGTGTTGAAGATGTTGCTAATCTATTCAATATGAGAATATCTGGTTTAGTAAACATAGAGAATATCGAAAATATGGATGCAATGATCATTTTCTGGATATTTTCAACATGATGGTTTTGTCTGATGGTAATCGGGCAGCATTCACTATCTTCCAAAGCGAAGTAGTTGCCTATGTAATTCTTGGAATAGAGGTGGCCCTTAACCCTAGGAACAAGTGTGGGTGTATGTTCATATTTCTTAATGAATCTGAAACCTTTGATATTTTCCAACATGAGAGGGCATTGCAATTTCAGTTAGACTTCACTCCGTGCATTTTTCTATTTAAATTGTGCTCTCCATAGTCCTTTATACACTTTTTCATTGCCTTGGAAATAGTTGTGCTTTGGTGTTACTGCAGTAGCTGCACTGGGAACTCCCTTTTGAGAAGTGAGCAAGTATGTTTTGCTGCATTTATTCATATTCTTGATATCTGGCTGCTCCATACTCAATAGTTTCTTCTCTCCATCAATCTTCCTCCGACCCTAATCACCCATTCTTCTTCTCTCCAGACTCCTCATACCAACATTCATCCATGGTGAATTTGTAATCACCACTTTTCTCACATCCCACATCTGCCATCTCTCCTCTTCCCTCGTTCCTCTCTTTTCTTTCCTCCATTAGTCTTGCCTCCCCCCTCTCCACCTCCCAGCAGCCCCTGTTCTTAGTGAATTTATTACAAGTGTTGATTGTAATAGGTGGGTACTCATAGCTCCTATAATTTCTCATGTGTTATTTCTCTCTTAGTCAGCAAACAGGGTGCACATTTAATTCTACATTGCCATCTGACTGGTTCGTTTTTAACCAGGGTTTAACCAAATCTACTCATGTATTTCAGATTTGTGTTTGCCTGCACTAGTTTTAGAAATATCAGCTTGCAAACATCAAACAGCCTGCTAAATTGAAAGAAGTGATCATTTTTCCATGCAAATTGGACTAAAGAGAACCTGCACTACAGTGAGCTGTTCCAGCTGTTCCAAGACCCTGTGGATCCATAACAGCTTTTACATACAATTTCTCTTTCCCTCGAAGTTCAAGTGCAAATTTGCATTCACATGCTGGTGTCATGAGTGTAATAGAAATAAGCATAATTCATCATAATTGAATGCAAAGACAAGGTGACGTCTGACAGGAGCCATCAGCAAAAATGGTTCCACCATGCACTGACTTTAAAAAAAATAAGATTTATTATATATATGTGTATTTTACCCCAAATTTCACTAAATGCACATATATGCACGCATGCAGACATTAAGTGAATTGATTAAATCGCTATGAAGTGTTCCAAATATGAAACAAGACTCTAATAAAGGCCCATCAAATTGAGATAATCAACTGTGGGTCTCAATACCTCAAAAGGTGAATTTTGGGAGATGGTTTTCTGAAGATCACAGGCCTTTTGTATGTACGTGCAAACACACTCACACACACACACACACACACACACACACACACACACACACACACACACACACACACACACACACACACACACACACACACACACACACACACACACACGTAAACACACACACACACACACACACACACGTACACATTCTGTCAGTCTTCCAAAGCTGCTTCATTATTTCAAAGATGATTAGGAGTAGATATGACGTGAAGATGTTGAGTGGCCCTCAAACACACACACACACACACACACACACACACACACACACACACACACACACATACAGAAAAATAAATACACAAAAATATTGGACACATAAAGATAGCATGTGTTACCCTAAGGGTGTGACTGCAAACACACACACATACAGACTCTCTCTGATGTGTTACAGGAAAGGCAGATGAGAAATTAACAAAGACAGACAGCCTCATATCCAGCTGGTGCTCCCTGTGTGTGTGTGTGTGTGTGTGTGTGTGTGTGTGGTATTCTAAAGGAAAAGGCAACATGGCCAGTATAGAAGGAGATGCGTCATCTAAGATGGAAGCTTGGATTAGAATAGGGAATAGTTTATATAGGAACCCTTCTATATAGATGGACAGAATTGTCGGTCAAAGGTTCGATCCCTGGTGACAGCTAGTCTGTCCTTGTCAGACTGTCCTTGAGGGAGATACTGATGCCCTTAATGACCGTGTGCTCTCTGGGGAAAATGCATGCAGAAGCTGACATGAATTTCCGAGACAAGGCCAGCACCACAATAGAACTGAACAGAAATTACACAAATAATTCATAGTGTAGACATAGAAAACCTTGTTTGTTAATATTGTGAAAGCCAACTGTGTTCATCACTAAAGCTCCACAGACCAAACCAGACGGATGTCATGGCAACCTTAGATTAACTTGAGCTAAATCAATTTGATTCCAGTCCTATCACCTTGCCTTTGATTCAGGTACCTATTTTATTAATTTGGCTGCCAGCATCTTCACTATCTTCTATGTTGCTCTTGTTAGTGAAGGAAAAAAAAAGGTGAAGTTGTTTTACCTTAGAGCCAACAGATGGCTAAAATGATGAATACAAATGATGAGCCTCAATAATTACACCTCTGATTGACAATGACAGTGTAAGAGGTGCTATTTCTATGGGTAGCAAATTCTTTGTGTATAGTTTTAGGAGGTGGCACGAGTATTATTTGGACTTCAGTGTGATATGCCTAATATGATAAGCTTAAAATATGCCGTGCAAAACATTCCACCATTATTAACATGTTTATTTGTGAATTTGTTTTTTTGTATGTTGTCTGTACAGTATATTTGTTGTTTGCTTTAGTTGGAGAGGCTGGTGTGAAGGATTTGTATCCTCAAGCAGAAAAATTAACAATTAAACAATTAAATAATACTATATCAGTTAAGTAAGACGTTCATGCATCAGTTACAATAGTTACACAGTTACATAGAAGCTCAAGGGAATCATTACTAAATACCTACAGTAGTTATGTTTTATTACTTGATCATTCCAGTAATTATTCTTATGTTTATGGAAAATATTCAAACTTTTATTTAGTATTGTAAAAAATTAAAAATTAAAAAAGCAACTGCACGACACACAGAAGGCACACAGACCTAAAAGAACTGTAATTTGAGCTAGATAAATACACCCTCCGTTAACCAGATGCAAAAATCTCAACAGCTTCAATTCCCGTCAATTACGCATTAAAATTTATATATAGGGGGTATTTAATCATCATCATATCACAAAATGTGTGTTTTTTATTATAAAATATACGTATTTCAAAAACTGGGAGAACAAGACAGAGCAACAGAGGGTGTTTGTGTTGTGTGATGACAGGTATGCCCATGTGCCCCAAACCCATATAAAACATGGCAGACATCACACACACACACACACACACACACACACACACACACACACACACACACACACACACACACACACACACACACACACACACACACACACACACACACACACACACACACACACACACACACACACACACACACACACCTCTTGTTGTTATGCTCAGGGGTATAGTCTATTGTTTTATCATGCTATTAAATAAATTCCCCTGTCTCTTGATCTTGAATAGATTTTTTTTTCTTTTAATGTGACATGTCATGACTGGTCTAAATCCTTGCAAGTATTTGGATTACTGTTATAATCATTCCAACTTGCTTGCATGCGTACACATTTCCTCCTTCTCCTGCAGTCTTATTGGCTGGGAGACTCAGATCTCTGCAGGGGATGCATTTCCTTCCTAAGAGATGATGTATTTCCCTTCTGACTCTTGCACCTTGGGAGCCTTTTTGTACTGTTGTTAATTCTGTCTATGTGTGTGTCTTTTTGTGCACGGGATGCCTTTCTGTATGTGTGTGTACATTTGCTTGTCTGCTCCATTCCCAGAGAAGACTCATTTCCCCAGCAGGCCCTGTCAGGCTGTTTCTGGGCACACTCGGTTCACAGCTGGAAGCTACTGCTGTCACCTGCTTACCTAACATATCTCCTCTCCTCTCCTCTCCTCTCCTCTCCTCTCCTTACCTCTCTTCTCTCCTCCTCTTCCTCCTCCTCTCTATGTAATGATTTTTTTCTAGATATGTCACCTCTTTTCTTCTTCTATCCTCTCAGTCATAACGTTGTAATTCACATTCTTTCACTGACTCATTTTGGAGCAGCTTTGTACAAAATAAGTAAAACTGAAAGGGAACTGGTCCTTCATAGTTGGCAATAAAATTACTCCAAAGTGGCTGTGCAGCGGAACAGTCTAATAGTCCTATTTTTACACCAGTATTTAGCGCAAGTCTTCACTGAAATTGCAGTTTTCTAAAGCTTTCATGCTTGGGTGGCCAACATGCTCCAGTAAGGAGGACACCTCTGCGGGGCAGGCAGGGAAGGTAACCAAGACATTTGATGTGTGTGTAAAGAAATAACTCAGGAGCACCAATGTGGCCTCTGCATATAGTCACACAAAAAGCCCAAACAGCCTAGAAAAGAGGCTGTTTCTAATTGTGAGCAAGCAAAGAAGAAAACAGAAAGGGAGGAAATATTTATATGATTAAGTTATTGACAAACTTTTCTCCTCATCGTTTCTTTTGTCTCATGTGAAATGAGACAAAAGAAACATCACGCAGCATCATGCAGCATCACGCAGCATCATGCAGCATCATGCAGCATCATGCAATTTTCAGACCAAAACCATACACTTCTGATGTTATCACTGTATCGTATGGCTGTAATCAGTGGTGATCAGCCTTATATTTATGGGTCAGAAGGGGCCTGCTACACTTCCAGTAGGAACGCTCTTTATATTACATCATCCTACAGCGCAGCGGTCGAGCAGCTGAGAGCAATGCAGATGAGTGATCCAGCTTACCAATAGAATAGATAATAATGGCATACTGACACAGCTCGTAGGTAGAGTATGGCCACACTGCCTCATATCTCTGGTCGTGATAAGCAACTGCTTATGCCCCGTTCCGTCTTACGCCAGTGGTCGAATCGGCTGCAAAAGCTCAGCAAGGCGTTGCGGTGGACAACCGTAAACGTTTGGATCTTTGACACTGGCCGTTTGTTTCCCTCATACCCTGGCCCTACCTGTCTCCCTACCCCTCTCTCTCTCTCAGGGCCACCGGGTCAGACAGAGAGCAGATGCTTAACCACAAGACCACAACCAAACCTGACGCCACAACACACATACCCCCAATCTGTCATCTCTCCTTGTTAAATGTATTGGTCTCTGTGGGAGATATTTCTCACCTGTTGTATTGTCCATCTTGGATTTCCAGTGATAGAAAAGCAGGGGAGACATGAAACAAAAGCTGGATTTAACTCGTCCCTTTTGGGTTGTAAATATTTGATTTGATGTGTACTGGTGACTTTTATGTTGGTAGGGTTCCACCTGGGATTCACACCTGGGCTGGATTAGGTGAAATCCATATGGACAGCCTGTTCTCATTCCCAGGGAATAAAATACCGCAACTTTGTCACAGCCCTCGGCATTTGATACCAACGCACATGGCACCCTTGATGGTCTGTATGAAATACTCTGGGCTTTCAACTGTAAAGCCATCCACGGTGATATTAGAGGTTCAAAGCAGGTGCTCTAGGATCAAACGCAGCAAAATCTGCATAGGAAGGAGTGGAGTGTCACAATTTTAATCGCAGGGCTTCCGAGGGTGTTGATAAGTGACGGCGAAGGGTCCTGTGTATGATACGTTGGTATAGATCTTTGTGATCACATCACACAGACTGGTTCTTTGAGCTGATAAAGTCCATCAAATCTAACAAACCCCGTCGCATTTGTACTGTCATTGTTTGTTTTGGATTTGTCGCCACAGGTACAGCAAAATATATAGATAATCACTAAGCTAAAATATGTCTTCCCTCTTTGGCAAGCTTCCTGTGAAACACTTTGTTCCTGTTCCATTTTGGTGCCAATGTTCCTTTAAATTTTATGTGTTTATACAAAACCCTTAGACAGTAGCTAAGTGCCTCTTTGGCTTGAAAAGCACAACAAATAATTTAATCTCCATTTTCTTGTTAATAGAAAACCATAACCATATATTTGGTTGTCTTTTTCCTTCACAAAAAATGTATTTTTTCAGGGAAATTATTTTTAATTGGTCAAAGACATATCTAGTTTTGATATCTTCATAAGAACACATCCAAACCAGATCACAGAAGTTATACATAATTATAGGAGATTCTCCAGGAAAATTACATATTAGGGAGAAATCAAATAAAAGCAGAAGTATATTAAACTCTGAAAATCATGTCACATTAACTTCTCTTGAAGGCAGTTCAGTATTAACATTGTCATTATTGAATTATACTGTAGAAGTGTCTTAAACCAGTCAAGAGGAGCCCAAAGCTACATGTATGGGACTTTGCCAAGTGCTGTGTTCACCTTGCTACTGATCTTCTGGAGGTAATTTACTGTATATCCTCCAACAAACAAACAAAGCAAAAGGCTCTCCTAAGTACTAGTCAATGCCAAAATGCCCGAAAGAGGTGGAGCGGAAATGACTTTGTGAGATCAAAAGAAATGGAATGAAGGATAAAATAAAAAAGGATTTGAGTCACTGGATCAGAATTGCTCCTTTATAGAACTAAAATCAACAGAATTAGAATCCATTCAAACACAAGGAACCCTGGACTCAACATATGTCATGAAAGTCAAAGGAAATTTCAGGTGTTCAAAAGACATTTCTCTGGACTTCACACAACTGATCACACAAAAAAATGTGTTTCTTATGTGCCACAAAAGTCATGAAAGCAGCGGTGTCACAAAGTATCTCTGCTCAGATTTCAATCAGAGGTTTGTGCTCTTCAGTTTGCACTTTATTTTTTCATTTAACAGAGATGATGGAAAAAGAGGTAATGACATCAGGAAAAAACACATTTTCCCTGCCAGTAATATAATATCTATGAGCCGAGGTTGTATGGGCTATTTGTTATGCATATACTGACATCAAGTGAAGGCAAACGGGAGTAAATTTTGCCCACAGAAGGGAAACAAGCCAGCATCTTTCTGACCAGTTTGTTCTGACGTGATAGCTACTTTGACTGTAAGTTAAACAAGCTGGGAACATTTTGAAAACCAAAGCCAACAATGTTTAAATTTTAATCCAATTCCCTTTGCATATGCATGCAGTATTGAACTTGAATCTACTAATTTAAGCACTCATGTTGATCTGGATAAGCCATAAACCTAAATCAGTGATTAATTTTGTATTTTCAATTTCAGTTGAAAAATAACTGTTGTCCCGCAAAATGAAATTGAGAAGGATTATGGATTATATGGATTACATCCATTAATTTGTTCATTCGTCCTTCAAATGTATGTGAGTTGTTGCTAATTGGAGAATTTTGGGAGAGCAATGTATCTAACCATTCTACACAAGATGATCCAAGAAAGTGCTTCAAGTCAACCTAAAGTGATCTGTTGACTCCAGTCATTAGGGGTGATAACTCAAATTAATGACATATATTACTTTGAGTCCGTCTATATCATTTCAATTTGCTGGGTTCAATTCTAGGACTATACAATAGGTTAATACCATACTTCTTTTGTTTTTGCACAGGAAAACCGGTTACTTGTTTGTTAGCAAAGTTTTAACATACGACTACATACATATGAACTATGATCTTAAACAGAGCTTACCGGGAAACTTCCTCTCCCTTTTATGCCTTTAGTTCATAGAGTACAGTATAGTTACAGAACAGGGCACAGGAGACAACATGAATAGATAAATAGAAGTCTTAACTTAAAAAAAACCCAACCATTATAACTTTTGTTATAATGGCAACAAAAAAATGGGACACTGCATTAAATAGGGTAAGGAAATTAATAAAAAAATGTAGAATAGGTGAAACAAATAAATAATTAAATAAGAATGCATTGCATCTCACTGATTGACTGGTTCTCCATGATGGAAATTAGATACAGTAGTATATTGCTAAGCAGTCCTAGAGAAAACAGTCAACTCTGCAGTAGTATTAATCTCATTTCCCCTAATATTTACACAATACCTACATTTATTCTTGTTTTTAACCTTCATCTATCAAAGTAGATTAGGAGACTTACAAGTTCAGTATTCTTTTCTATTGACTATAAAGATGAAAAAGAACAGTGAGGTAAAAACTACAATTGTGTTATAGTAAAGTTAGAATTTCCCCGTGCGGGATAAATAAAGTAATTCTTCTTCTTCTTCTTCTTTCATCATGGCAATTAAAAAAGGGAAAAAACAGCAATCTTTAAAAGGATTGAGGCAATTCTGTGAAACTGAGCGAGACAGCGTAGAGAAATTTGAGAACCACCTGAGTTCACATGCCCATGTTAGCAAGCACCCTGCCTGCTAAGAGCCCTTGAACAAGGCACAAAAAGCTAAGTGAGAAAACTGAGTCCCAACAATGTGTTTTGAAAGCAGTGTGTGAACTGAGAAATTCATGGACTTGCAGGCCTTGAGCAGTATAGAGAACAAGCTGTCACATTTACGCGGAAGGTGCTTTTTTCTTCTTCTTTTTTGTGCTATTCAAAATGCTTTGTTGCCTCTCAATTTAATGAACCATGATGTTGTGTCATCTGAGCATGAGCTGTGAACTATCGTTGCTTGAACTGAAGACTTGGCAAACTTGCCTGACATTAGACAGAACTGGCAACTCGTCGCCCACCGTTTCCATCTTCCATCAGATTTCCGTAGGGGATTCAATTTTCCCTAAGCAATCACTAGAGACCAACATATCTGCCTGAGTTTATTTTCCTTTTAAGATGACACTGATGTGTAGCCACGCTAAAATCCTGGTTTTGCTGTGGTTTTAAAAGTGGAGCAGAACTAAATAAGAACAAACTATGATGTCAGGTGATATTAAGACTGCTGGACAACAATGTTGGTCCTGTTTGTAGCGCTGATTGGCTAATCATTTTGGATCCATTGCTTTTTCAACCGAGAAAATGCTATTTCATGTCATGACGCCAGATAAATCTGTCAAAAGGCAACTGCCAAACATGACATATTAATCTTCATGCTGGGGTGTTTACACAACACATAAAGATGAGGAGTTTAATTTAAAGCCCTATGAACCAAAACTCATGTGATTGACAAACAGGCACAGGTACGTGAGTCCATCCATCCGTCCACTCCCCGGTTTGTTGCTGTGTCTGAACATACTGTTGTTGTCAAGCTGGATTTGCTGGTTTATTATGGATTTTATCTACTGATGTGCTAATCATGAAACAAGTGTCCACTGTCTGGGATTTTATTGTGGCTTGGTTAAAATGTCTCACCTGCTTTAATAGTGCTATTACCAGTAATGTCATTACAGGTAGCCTCTCTAATCCTCATGAAAAATCAACTATGCTCTTCTACCTTTAGTAAAAAATGAAGGAATAAAGTCAAGAGTAGCCTTTTTAATTCACTTCATGCTATCTCAAAGTTTCACCATATTCATGTTCACTTGCTTGATCTTATCTTTTTTCATTTTGATAGCGATCCCCAGATAACATTCCACAAATCCCCATTGAAATTGATCATAATTCTGAGCATTTTGTAATCCCGTCTATATGAAAACCGAAAGGCCAAACATGCACACAACCCTTAAATAACCTTTGCAGTCCTGAGAAGCGCCATGACACCGGAGGAGAAGTCACAATGTAGCAATTCCACTTCTACAGCTGATAATGGTGATAGTAGTAGGAAATGCAAGAATAGAAGCAAATGTAGTAATCAGGTGAGAAGCAATACTATTGGAAATTTGCAAATCTCATTTTCAATCAAATTTGATTGAACTTACAGTGCTTCCTGTGTGCATCCTGATCGTTGTAGTTATCCTGACTTTAATTTGGTCTGGATGGAAGTAAATTGACCCCTGATGTTGCAGTCTGTACCCTTGGAGGAAAGAGTTATGAGTAAGAGCTCCGGGGGAAATAGATGTAGCAGGTACTGTACTAAGTACCGATGTAACTGTGGAGGAAACAGTGGGGCACTGAAATTATAATTGCACCTCCTCTTCACAGCTCAGCGGGCTTTCAGGAACCTGCCAAGATCACATTTAACACACACAGATAGACTGACACACTCATACACACATGTAGAAAGTGGCAATCTGTCCACCTGGAACTCCAACGCATGATATGAATCCTCTCTCTCTCTCTCTCTCTCTCTCTCTCTCTCTCTCTCTTTCTCTCTCTCTCTCTCTCTCTCTCTCTCTCTCTCTCACACACACAAACACACACACACACACACACACACACACACACACACACACACACACACACACACACACACACACACACACACACACACACACACACACACACACACACACGCACACACCTATTACTAAAGTGATATAGCTTTTAAATTGTCAGCATTTCCTTTTTTTCTGCAATTTGACTCTGAAATTTCAATGGGAGTCAATATTTAATACACTTTTTTTCAATCTCGGAACCCATCGGCTATCTGTCTTAGTTACTTAGTCGATGCGGGAAATATTTTGGCCAAGACTTCCTCTTCCAAGCGAGGGTCGTTGTTTGTGGTCTGATTAGCAACTTGAGCCATGAAAATGGAGCAGGAGTTTTGAGGCGGTGTCTTTATAAACAGATATCATCATATAAATTAGGGATGCACTGATCTGATATTAAGATTGGATATCGGCCCCAATATTGACAGTTACATAGATCGGGTATCGGATTATTAACAAGATCCATGGACAGATACATAAAGTGGTCGTGAGTGCCGGTGATGAAGACTTTGGAGCAGCTTTTCCTCAGCCTCCTCAGACCCCAGGTACAACAGGTCCAGGACCGCCTGCAGTTTGCGTACCAGCCAGATGTTGGTGTGGAGGATGCCATCCTCTACATGCTGCATCAAGTCCACTCACATCTGGATAAGGGAAGTGGCGCAGCGATGATTCTCTTCTTGGACTTCTCCAGTGCCTTTAACACCCTCCAGCCCCTATACTTCAGGATAAACTGAACAGGATGGGAGTGGACCCCTATCTGGTGGTCTTGGTCAGAGACTACCTCACTGACAGGCCACAGTACGTCAGGCTGAAGGACACCACATCTGACACTGTGGTCAGCAGCACTGGAGCCCCTCAGGGACACAGTGCTGGCTCCACTTCTCTTCACCCTTTACACCTCAGACTTCTGCTACAACTCAGAGCTGTGTCACATACAGAAGTATGCCGATGACACAGCCATCATGGGATGTATCAAGTGTGACAAAGATGAGGAGTATCGGAGTCTGGTGAGGGACTTTGCTCCCTGGTGCCACACTAACCACCTACACCTCAACACCCCGAAGACGAAGGAGCTGGTCATTAATTTTGGGAGATCCAGACCAAGACCGTGACCAGTCCTGCTAGAAGGAGTTGAGGTGAAGGCGGTGGACTCATACAAATACTTCGGGCTGTGGCAATAAACTGGACTGGACAACACACACCAGCCACCTGTACAGGAAGACACAAAGCAGGTTGTACTTCCTGAGGAGACTGCGGTCCTTCAACATCTGCAGCAAACTTCTCTGGATGTTTTACCATGGGTCACCAGTCTGTGGTCACCAGTGTTCTTTTCTACACTGTGGTGTGCTGGTGGTGTGCTCTGTGGTCGGCATGAAACTGGACTCGCTGGTGACGGTGGCAGAGAGGAGGACACTGGACAAACTACTGGACATTATGGACAATGCCAGCCGCCCCCTTCGCACCATCATCAGCAACCAGAGGAGCCTGTTCAGTGGAAGGCTGCTCCTGCCCAAGTGTAGGACCAACAAGCTTAAGAACTCCTTTGTCCCTCAGGCCATCACACTCTGGAGGAAATAAAGAGGACAGAAGGGAAGGAGTGGGATCCACTATCTGTGCAATTAATAATCTTTACTATTACATAGCTGGACACTTATCTTCTTCTTTTTTGTGCAATAACTTTATCCACCACTTAAGTGCAGTCATTTAATATTGCTGCTCATCTCTGTCAATACCTTTTTTATCTTATACATTTCCTCTACATTTAACTTATCTGATTTAACTTTCTGTGAATTTTATTTGACTGTATTCTTACTTCTACCTCAAATATATTTGACTAAGAGTTTATTGTTACTCTTTATTGTTTTTTTATATACTTTCTGTATTTATTTAGCTAAGAATGTACTGGTTTTACTTTACTATACACTTTTTTTTATATCTCCCTTGTGTTTTTGTAGGCTGCCGGAATCTCAATTTCCTTTGCGGAAGTCATCCCAAAGGATCAATAAAGAGAAGTCTAAGTCTAAGTCTAACAACATGGAGTGAGCAAAGGCTCAGCTGTATGGCGGTATTTCACCTATATCTAGAATACTGTTACAATAGCCTATGCTTCGATTTTCTTTCATTAATAGTTATGAAAAATGACAATTAGCCTGAATGCTAACTTGACATTGAAGTCAGAATAGACAAACAGCGCTGCACCGTCGAAACTTGCCAACACTCTTAAAGGGACAGCGCATTATCTAAGTTACTCCCACGGTTAGGTGAAAGTGAAAGTATTGCCTTAGTCCCAACAGTTCTGTTACTGTATGGCATGTTTCCCGCATAAAGTGTTTTCAGAAACATTTTTTAGTGTACAGTTTAGCTGTAAAATGAGAAACCTTTGGGCGGGGCTTGGTTTTGGCGTTCATGAGATGGTTTTTGTTGTCGTGAGCAATTATTGACACTGTGATTGGTTGTCGGTCAGGTGCAGTGGAATCTGTCAGATGCCATTAGTAGCCCAAAGTGAGACGTAAAGCAAGATTACTTTTTCACAGATTGTTTGTCTAATTGTGCTGTCAGAATATAATTAGTTTCAGCAAATAAGGAAAAAAAAACATATTTTTTACAGACTTCAGCTTTAAACACAACATGCTTGTCATTTCATTTGCCCTGTGTAGTTAGAAAATGCCATCAATCAGACACTGCTGTATACATTTTTAAAGCTGTTGAAGATGAGACGTGCAGCTGTTGCACCCCCACAAGCATTTGGTTAAAGACACAATGATTAAGTGATGATTTGTAAGATTGCAGGTTCTTAAGAGTGGATGTAACTGTTGGCACATGCACCCCAGTTTCTTGTGTTTTGCAGATATTAATCTAAACCATAAACAAAACAGTTTTGTCTTTATAATTGTGTTCATCCAGCACACACACTAGTGGTAATAACTCTTAATTAACACTTAATGCTAACATGAAGAATTAGCTGATAACAGAAATGAGAGTGTGACATCAAACAGAGCATCCTCTAAAATACAGGAATATGCATGGGCTTGAATCCATATCATTGAAGCACACATGTTCATTCATCTTAACTTTGAATTTGTAGTATCATGTTTAAAAAAATCAAAAAGAAACATATTACATCAATGAAAACAAATGCCTGATGTTTTACTACTAAAAAATAAACTGAGTACTGCTACTTGTTACCACTTCAACTCTAATATGGTTTGTGTGCCAAAGACAGGGTTTAGTATTGATTTTCTGTAAAAGTTGAGTGTGTTTCTGTTTGAGTGGCTACTTGTGAATGCGTATGTGCTGTGTGTGTGTGTGTGTGTGTGTGTGTGTGTGTGCGTGTTTGTGTGTGTTTGTATGTGTGCATCCATTTGTGCGTGTCAGTCAGGTGGTTTATCTCGGCTTCGTCACAGAGGCAGCAAATCTTCCTGTAATTACAATCTGAACAGCCCTGACATTCTACCAAGACTCCCCAGGTGTGTGTGTGTGTGTGTGTGTGTGTGTGTGTGTGTGTGTGTGTGTGTGTGTGTGTGTGTGCGTGTGCGTGCGTGTGTGTGTGTGTGTGCGCTAAAGGCCTTTTGTCTTGTGGGAATGAAACAGCTGTATGCTCTTCGCTAATTAACGTGGAACCTCATAATTACTGTTAACTGGCCTACTATAGCTGACAAAGACAGAGAGATAGAGAGCAGGGAGACTAGGAGATAGAAACACTGCGGAGGAACGTTCAAATAAGTAAATATTTTAACAGTGAAGAGGGCAGTGAAAACATAATTACAAAAAAAAACGACCCAGTGCGAGCAATATTTACTATTAAAGTGGCGGAAACCTAATTATAATAAGAGCAAAAGAGGAAGTTAGGCAACAGGATTAAGAGCGACAAAGTCCTCATAGGGAGGATGTCGATGGAGGTGGATGGGTCAAACAAACACCGGACTTTCACACAGGAGACAGCTGTTCGTGTCCCATGTGAAACCACGAGTCAGTTTAGTTTAACTTCCTTCATGAGTTAACTTACGTAACAAACATACTTATTTTAACCCAAACCATGATCTTAGTAGTTTTAGTGAGTTTTCTGGCCTAAACCTATCCAAACTGCAACTGGTATACAAGTTTAAAACTGTGACTGTAAAGGTGAATTCACAACATAAACCATATGTTTGCAACTGCGGCCTTCATAGTTGCTCACAGTGATGATTTTGGACCGTCAGGCTAGCTCTTTCCCCCTGTGTCTGGTCTTTAGCCCACAGACATAAGAGTAGTATCAGTTATCTCGTCATCATGGCAAATAATCACAAATTGATAAGCCAATCCTCCATCCATTGATGAATTCAATTTTTTCCAAGAGTTAGACTGCATCGTGTCACATCATATTGCCCTTATAAACATGGTTCAAACATTGTATGTATTATTTAGCTAACAATAATTTCTCTTGAAAATTAGTCATTTAAAAAGCTCTGTCATAATGAAGCCCGATGATCGTAGCAAACTATCCAATTAAGTACAGCGGGTGTGTACAAGTGTGTGCAGAACTGCAACCTTATACACCATCAAAACAGAACAAAGATATCATAGTTAACCACAGTTTTTGCTTCTTGGGAATTTTTAAGGGTCACAGACACACTCAGTAGCAGTGTTGCAGGGAACGATAGTAAAAGAAGAGAGAGGCACATCACAAACAGAGGGAGACCAATATGAGTGTAGAGATGAGAGAGAGACAGAAACAGAAAGTGTTGTTTCTCCCCGGGCTAAATGTCACTGCTGCCACATTGTTTTGGACACTTAAAGCAGTATTTCTAACCTTCAGTGTGTGTTTGAATGCATGCTTGTGATCTATGTAATGTCACCTTTGTCTATTTCACTTAATCTCTGTGGTTGCCTCTGGAAGATTCTTAAACCCTGCCTTAAAAGGTCAAGAAGATCAGTTGAGAGATTCATGCGTGGATTACATGACATGGGGGAAAAAAATGAACATCACATTCACTTCTTTTTGCGATGAAGTCGAAACAGATAAATTCACACACTGCTGACAGCCACTTCTGAAAATAATGGTTATGTTACCGCAAAAATAAGAGACCCATCCTTCTCAGGCTCCTGCTGTGTCTCTTTGGTTCACAATGATGATTAAAGGAGCTGAACATGATCACATCTATATCCGTACAGCTATTTACAGTTCTATCAAAAGAACATGAGCTGCATCCATGTTTCGATTGTTGTTGTGAATTAAAGAGAATACGTAACCAGTATTGACTTCATGTATGTGTGTATGCTGTATGAGTCACTTTGTTTTGTTTTTATGATAATTTGCATGAGGTCTAAGCAGGCTATTGATCTGTGTGTATGTGTGTGTGTGTGTACAATGGTCATGTCACGCTGTGTTGATTTCCATGTCAGACAGAAGCGTCCTCTCCTCACTCCATTACTTCCATTCTGACATTTGTGTGTGTGTGTGTGTGTGTGTGTGTGTGTGTGTGTGCGTGCGTGTGTGCGTGTGTGCGTGTCTGGATGTGTGTGTGTGTGTGTGTGTGTGTGTGTGTGTGTGTTTGTTCACTCCTGTGATTTCTTGCCCAGAACAGTCTGCTTTTTTTTCATCTTCCAGGCTTGCATCTGGTTAATTGTTCCTTTACTGAAGCTCTCACACCCATATGCACACACTTCTCATAATAACAAGCTGAAGTAAATGAAAAGCCAAAAATGCTGCTCCGCAAACATTATGCAAGCGGACTGTGCACTGTCACAAGAGAGTTGAGAAAACCGCTGAATTAGAGTGATTCCAAAACAAAAATAAGCATCTGTGTACAAAACAGTCATTTATGACATTTGGAAGCTGTGACACTGAATTTAAATACAGGAAGCTCAGATCTTTAAAAAGCTCATGAAGCAGCCCATTCTTCGTTAAACAACATCAACTTGTTTGTTCTTATTTTCCCCTCGGGACGCAACATCCATTGCAATGCCACCGATCTGTTCGAATCTTACATGTTTTTAAGGAGAGTTTAGGTAAGACAGAAGCCATTGCATTCAGACAGAAATAAGATTAAAAATGAGAAGGATGCTTACATGGCATGGCATGTTTTAACTGGTAGCTATGTTGGGGATGTCTTTGGGGGTATGCTATACAGTAGAATATAATAGAGGTCATCTGGGCGACTAGTTTCTGGATTAATTCTTTAGTCTGTGAAATGTAAAAATAATGTGTTAATTTGTCCTACCAATAGTCTAAAATTAAAAAAATACTCCATTTAAAGATGTTCATTAAGATGCGTTAAAACTGTGAAAAGTAGCAATTCTCACAACCGACACACTGTAACTAAAGAAAGGTTGGGATATTGGGTAAAACAATAACTTTAATGATCCACTTATGTAATGCTCAATTGATTTACTCGTAATTTAAGATCTACATTAGAATATTACTATAATATGTATGATATTATTATAATACCCCATCTACCTTAGTGCCCACAATACCCTCTCACTGCTCTGTGTGGTCAGATGTGTAGTTTACTGAATCTATAATTAAACCCAACAGTGATGTAACGGTGTCCTGAAGTGCACCTGTGCATCACTGTAGCAAGGTGAGAAGTTAAACCACTGGAGGTCAGCAAAACAAGATTTTTAGAGGGTGTTCAGTCACTCTTTAACCATAGTTTATCTGTCATAACCACTATTCTTACCTAACTTGTTTTTGCCATGTACAGATATAGTAAAATTTAATTTTTAAACGTGCCAACGTTTAAAAAAATGTAATGTCATTTAGAATAGTCTGGGGTATATTGGCATTCTTGTCTGACAGTGGTTGGAATAAAAATTGCAATTTATGATCTAATAATATAGCTTTAAATATTATTCTAAAACCTGGGATGTCAAAGTAATTTACTGCGTATGTTTTTGTATTTAATATAGTCTAACCAGTATCTTTAAAGGGTTGTAAATCTGACCATCAAAATTGAGAAGTGATGAAATAATCACATGCCACTATTAAGAGTTTGTCCATGAATTCCTAATTAGGAACTTAGTAAATAGATTCATAGAAGGTTTTTTTTTTTTAGATTACATCTAACTGAGTTTTCTCTAAGTGTACTCTATGGCTTACTGCTGTGACTCATAAAATATCCACATATTCCAGTAAAATCTCCAGGAGTTGATCCATTATTCCCTGTCAATGGGGTAGTGTCAGGATGACATCATCAGCACAGCTTCTCTCTTTGTGAGCTCCAGTGCCTTTTAGAAGTTCTTTTGTGATGAAATGTTGTAATTGCCTTTCTTTCCCTTTACCGGCCTCGTCTATATCCACTTCACTTAACGATTGCCTACACCGAATGCCTTTCAACGGTCCCCAGACAATAGTCCTGAACTTCTACTATTCAGCTGAGGGTTGTAGGTGGGGAGAACAGTAGCGATATTCAGACAGTTATTATTTTCCTTGAGTCAAGACAAAGCAGGAGTCATACCTATTACAATGCAATGTCTCATTGCAGCATTGCATTCAGATCTATAGATGCTGAAAAAATTGTTCTGTTATAACCAGCAAGAATACTGAAGGACTGACACCTAGAGCTGACCTTCGTCCTTGGTCTCACCTTTCTTACTCTGTTGTTGTGGTGAGATCTTTTTCTGTGACATCTTAGTCTTCGCATTTATTCAGTTATCTGTAAAAGTAAAATAATAAAAAAAACTACTGAACTAAATGGATTCAGAAAAGCACGTAAATTCACCCCGAGTTGTTTTTAAGAGCACTCAAATGTTTCACGGAGCATTTTCTTCTATAATAACCTACAGGTCTTAACCCTGTACACAGCAAATCAAAGAGCCCTGTCCTGCAATTTTAAAAGCCTATTTCTCCAAAATCTTTTAAGCCACTAGCCTCCACTGAGGGGAGCGTAAGGTCATTGGTCTTAGTTTCATAAAATAAAACCTTTAAGCAATAAAGGGTATTCATCTTGCACTATTGACAACCATTTGACCTTTTGTGTTTCTAGGCCCAGCTATAAAATCTGGTTGCAGTGCACCCACTCCCTGAAAATGGAGCCATTTTACACAGGAGATAGATATCATTCAGACAAAAGGGGTGTGGATGTACTTGATTCCTCAAATTTAAGTCAGTGAAAAATGAAACTCCTGGTGAAGTACTCAGAACTGCTAATGAGCTCCACATCTACTTATTATCTTTGTAGAGCAGCAGTTAAAATATGATCCTGTACTTAACAGTATTGCCGTTTTCATTCGCTGACTTTCTGACAGCTGTAAGAGATCCTGAGGACCTGGACTAGTATCTCTACACAAAGCACTGCTAATATAAAGTGATCCCTTCGCTAAGCCCTTTATCGCGGCAATTAGCTGGAAGTCTCTTAACGGCCGGAGGAGAAAAGGGCTTTAGAACGGCCAGCACAGGTGTGAGGGAGAGGCAGGGATGAAGAATGGATTCAGGAACTGATTCATTTACTGGCTGAGTGAGTGAATGGCTGACATTCAAGCTTTGTATCTGCTGACTGAACAATTGACTGATGCAGGAGCGGACTGGCTGGCTGACTCAATGATGAATAAAACAGCTTGCTGACTGTCTAGCTGACTTGTGTGTTATAGACATATTATGGACGTATTATTGACGTTTATTTCATGCTCATACTTATAATTTATATTTCTACTAAAACATGTTTACATGCTTTTATGTTTTAAAAACACAACACATAATTTGTGGGGCCTGCAGCTTTATGTACATGAATGAAGATGCACAGTAATCAGCTCTGGACTTAATAGAAACTGTGATTGTGCATGAAATGCAACTATTCAGTTGAATATGCTTGCCATCTGGTTTCTGTTGCGGTTTGTCGTTCACTTTTTATTGAAACAATCACATTTTTATAACTTTCAAGGATTTTTGTTTATCTCTTGGGGCTTTTGTTAGCCATATTGTTGGTGGGTGAGGGAGTGTGTATTTACACTGTTTGTATTGAATCAGGTTGGGTGTGGCAGCAGTTGGGTAGTTTAAAAAAAATCCGTCATTCGATATACCAGGGGACAATGCTTGACTAAGAGACAAAAATGTTTTCTAAATGTGTGACACCACATTGCTGTTAACAGACACCCTGTTTTTGTGTGTCTTTGTGTGTAAGTGAGTGTGTATACAGTGGCAGCTGATGTTTAAAAAGCTTAATGATCTTCCTCAAATCTGACAGCAACATCAATGCAAATTGTCCTGGGAGATGCACACATTCGCATGCACACACACTTGCACTTGCAAACAAACTCGACTTGGAGATTCAAAGTGATTTGTTTTCATTCCACTTCTCAAGCATACACAGACAGACAAACAGCCACTTTAACCGAAACATGCACACAGACGGGCATAGAGATAGACATGCACCCTCTCTGTGAGACAGACAGACGGACTCACAGAAAGGAGATAACTTGAACTTAAAAGGAAGATGCAAACAGAGAGAGACAGACATGGGAGGAGGGAGAAGAAAGGCGAGACAGACAAAGAGGTGTGTGTTGTTAAACCAGAGAGGCGGAGGGTTATATTTGTGTGACGGCTGCGGAGTTGCGGAGGAGATACAAACACCAAACATAACAGATAAGGATGTAGGTTGACTGGTTATCTGCAGTGAAACAAAGAAAGAGAGTTAGACTGCTTTTGTATTTGCTCTGTCAGACACCTGAAGCTGCCTTTAGCTTACCTCCAGTGTTGCAGACTGTTTTTAATACTGGCCTGCTATTTCAGCACTTTTAAAGGTTCATGACGCCACACTAGCAGGCTAAATTAGTGTCTCAGGAGTCAGTTTACTGCTGGTTAAAATTGTATGATTTGGATGTGGTGTTTTTTGTTTCAGTAGACTTTTCCCAGCAGGTATTCCCTCATCTCAGCCTTAGTGTTCATTCCACTGAAGTGGTGGCGTTTGTAATGCCAGTCAGAGGTGTCCTGGGAGTGTTTCAAGCTTCCTCTTACTCAGGCTAGTTTGAGGAAAAACCTACACACATACATCTACACTCAGATTTCAATAAAGCTCATAGCTACACTTTGAACAAGCATTTCCTGTCTTGATTGAGATTAAAGGTTTTTTTTTTTTTTCGTTTTTTCATTTTATGCTTTCAAGCCTGGAGACATTTTAAAGTTCTTCTTCATGTGACGTAAAAGCCCGACAGACAAGGTGGGGCTGTTGCTCTATCATTTAGCATCTAGCAGCTTTGGTTTGTGGCAGGTTAAGCTTAACTGGAAGTGGCTGAGGGTGTGTTCCTGTGGTGTGTGTGTGTGGTGAGTGTTAAGTGTTTGCAGTTAGGACTAAAATAATATGTTGAATATGAAAATGCAAACGACTGCAGTCTTCCATATAACGATAGATTTGGTTGTCTATTTTCCAATGATATATAGCACTTTGATATTTACTCTCAGAGGTGATATTGACCAAAATGTAAAGATGGCACCAAAATGTATCATCTCATTGCCTGCCTAAAAAAGACACTTAGAAATGGCTGTAACTCACTGAGGAAATGGTATATTTGCAACAAAGCTCACATGGAGCTCCAAAATAAGTAAATAAAACTTTCCGATTGAAAAAAACTAAAATATGCTGCTTGATTATGTAGTCATTAAACATTTTCACTGTGTTTTATGTTAAGTATGGTCTGCTCACAAAAAGGTTAGGGATGATTGTGACTTAACACTGCACCAGAAAGAAAGCGGTTCCCCTGAACCATATGATGTAACAGTGTAGCACTTGATACTGACTTGATACTAACTGTGACTACAGGTCACTGACAAATCAGCTCAGAATGTTCGCACTGATTGCCCTTTCAACCACAGGTTCAGCTAAACTGCACCTAAACTTGATGTTTATGTCCTCTGATAAGGGCCGCCCCATACAGGTGATTCATAAAAATGCTACAGAAAAAGCTGTATGTTCACTCCGAAAATGTCATTTAAGAACGTTGCTTTCCCCTGTCTGTTTTTCCTTCTCAGCCAACAATCAGTCCAATCTACAGGTATAGTTACTATGAATGTAGATAGTGTCACACAAGGTCAAATATGTTGTGTGTCCTTATCCTGAAGTCTATGACCTTAAAGCAGAAGGTTGAAGATAAATCCCCAGATGCAGTTGCATGTTTAGACTATGCCAACAAACCTATCTCTAGAATAATGTTTAAGTACAACTACTTTGCAACTAGGGCTTGACATTAACAACCGCCAACCTGCCAAATGCAGGTGAATTTCAGCTGTGGCGGGTAACACAGTTGCTCCTACTAGCCACTTTGGCTGGTTGAATTTAATTTAAGTCTTCTCAAATTAATAAACTGTTGGCAAAGTTTTACAATGACACTACAACTCCTATGAGCTCTCATGACAGATGACCTCCCTGTTTGATGGACAAAAAACAAAATTAAGTTGAGAAATACAGCTACAACTAGAGAAGAAGGTCCAGACGTGATTATCATCAACAAGTGGAAGGCAGGTAGTTAGTGGCTAATGTATGATGCCTTTAGGAAAACAATGTACTGCACAGATTGTATTTTCTTACAGCGGGGAAAGAGCAAAAGGGGTTCGTTTGTAATATGTAATACAAACTTCAAATTTGAAACTGTAAAAGAACACAACGTTTCAGTAACTCATCTAATTTATGGGGGGGGGGGGGGGGTGTCATGATCTAATGTTTTGAGATAAACATGTACGTGGGTGCTGCTCCTGAATAAAGAGTAATTACTTAGGCTTTCAATTAAAAATATTGAAATGTTCTATGTTTTATGAATTGTATGTATTTGAATTGCATTAGACTTCAGTGTTTATTGTTGTTATAGATACATGATGTTATTAATAATTGTTGTATTTGTCTTGCCAGGTTTTTTCAGTAGAGTTATCTCTCTAATTAATCTTTTACATCCCTGCACCATTTTTTTCAATATGGATAAGAAGCTGCCCTTTATATAAGGTATTTTTTTCTCAATTTATACTATATACAAATTTGTGGCTATTGAGGATGTTGAATGGCTAGTTACTAAAAACACTAGCTACAGTGGCTGGTGAGCAAAAAAAGTTAGTGTCAAGCCCTGTTTGCAACAGCAGGGAGCATTATTAAACGTGGCTATGATTATATTTAGGCTTTCGCAGCACTTGGTTTAGGTCAGTGAAAGATTATGATCTTATTTTTGAGGCTTTTTATCTCACTGTTCTCTCTCCCTCAGTTTTATAGTTTAATATGATTATTATTCATGGAGGCTCACCGGATAGCACACTGTTGCCTCATGTTGCCTTCAGAGAAAGTCTGCAGTATTTACTAGCTTTGATCAAAGTCATTTTGTTGCCTAAACCTACATAAATGTATAGCATTTCATTGACTCAGTAAAACAATGCCTGTGCACATAATTCTGGTTGCAGTCAAAATTAGTACAATTAGATGTATTTTTTAGGAGAGAGGGTTGAAATCACAGCTGTTGAGGACACAGCAGTGGGTGTTAAGAGGCTGTATGATTGTGTTCCAGACAACACAGGTTTATACCCATCTTAAACCTTCACCCACTCCTAAGCTAATGGCAACAGCCCTGGCAGCATAATCATGCAGACTCAGGTTAAAAATCTTGCTGTGAGGCATCCTCTGAGCCAACATGAATAATTTTCATGTTATAATATACAGCTGTGTAAGAGAGTCCAAGTAGGTATTTTAAGATAAAAAAAGCCTCATATGTAAGTACTACAAGATATCTCCAATTTAATAACCCGCACCTTGCTTCTGGCCTTGTTTGCATTGTGACTGATTGGATTTCCTTTCAATCGATTGTCTCATCGGACACAAGAAACATCAGGAAAGTCTTCTGAGAGTAGTCCTCATTGATTTTGAGGCTGTGTAACCTCTGACTTTGTCAAGTTTGTAACCTCTGGAGTAAAAATAATGTCTATTTTGAGCTTTGTTTCATTACAGATATGTTAGATGGCCTAGTCAAATATTTCAAATATACCTAAGATTTACACTGTATAATATATAATCCTGAATTTTCTAATTAACCAGAGTCATAAATACATGGTTGATGTTCCTGTTTTTCTCTCTGTCCATCTGTCGACTGGACTTTCCAGTTGTAAACTTGACCAAAGTCACTTCAATAACACAAACAGACACACACATACACACACACAGACTCCCCAGTTACATCTTATGCCTCCTGCAATACACTGATAAGGCCCTCTCTCTGTCTCTCTCTCTCCCTCCCTGGCTCTCTCAATTTCTTTGTCTCTTGCTTTTTCCCCGTCTTTTTTCCATTTTATTCTGTTTTATTCAATCTATCTCTCTTGTTCTCTGTCTCTCTCTCTGTATCTCTATCTTTGTGCCCCCCCCATCTCCATCCTCCCCACCATCCCTCCCCCTTTCTTTTCCTTTTCATCTCTCAGCCCCCACTGTCCTATTTTTCCCCATCTGTTGATCTCTAATCTTTTTCCCATTAACATGTTTCTGTCTATAGTCGATCTGTGTCCCTTTCTGCCACTGTCCACTTTGAAAAGACATCCAACCACCTCTTCCTTTATATTTTAAAATATTTAATTAATTCTCCAATAATTTTTGAGACTACAAACTTGTAATGTTTGATTTTAAAGTAATTTGGGCCCCCAACATGATATTTGATGTCTTAAAACAACACACATCTTTAGCACTATAAGGACTTATCTAATGGATTGAACTGAGTCATGTTGCTTGGAAAAAAAGTGCTGAGCACTATAGATTTATTAGAATACCCTGAAGCAACGTATTTTAATGGTCTGTTACACCAAAAAGAGGAAAGTTTTTGCTCAAGTGCTGATATTTACATTTATAAAGAAGAATCCTCTAAGGATGTAAATTCAACTATCAAGCGCACATATCTTCATATGAATTAATATTTACACAGCAGATTATTTTAACAAACGACACAATTTATCTACAGATTTTATTGGTGTCTGTGATGAGAATCCCATCCCACAAGGAAATTGGTAAATGTCTTTTGAAGTCACTGTGCTTAGCTTCTTTATGGTTACTTATTGCAGTTGACTTCCATGACATTTTTTTGAATAGCAGACTGTTGCGATGAATAATAGTCCATTCCTATGGGCATAGTTCTGATCATAGACTCTGTAGGTACATTTAAATCAATAAAATACTTTTTTAAATAAATATTTGTAATACGTGTAATGTAGAGTGAGCAGGTCATTATTGCGAATTGGACCCATGCGTCACCCTGTCATGGTTCTAATTTGCAAAAATGACCGTCTCTCTTCACATGTTCCTATACGTATTGTTTTGGGTTAAACACTTGGTATGCATCAACAAAATTCATGCTTTCCTAAATCTATGACTTTCAAGACAGCCTTTCAGTCAGAACATTAACATTAATAACAATGCGGTGGTATTGTAGGTATTTTATTAGACCTAAACTTTATTGTTGTTTCCCCTGCTGCACTACCATAACACCTATGTCACAGAGTAAGCAACACCACCTTGAGCTGTCTCTTCCAAAGTGGCATGCCATAGATGTTGGTGCCGGAGTATGTGCGGCACTTTGCACAACATTTTCTTTTTGCTGGAATGTTATCCAGCTTGATTTCCATGGACTTGCAGAAGACAAGTTGTTCATGCACTTTTTTCCATCTTCTAAGTGCAAAATGCATTATTTTCTGAAGCTCTTGCCTTAAATGACTGTGATTATTTTGTCGGTGGGTGAAAATTGCTGGAACAAATCAAGCCTGCGGTGGGACAATCAGCGGCCCCCAAGTGTGATCACCGCCACCATTCAGACAGTGCAGTATCTTCTTGAGGATGAAAAGAAGGCAACTTCTCTGCTCTAAGTTGAACCTTCACTTTGACGTCTTCAGCCAAATGGTCTCATGTTAAAACTGCTGATGGAACAAACTGTAATGGGTGATTTCACATATCGGGGAACGGCCTGTGAGAGCTATGTGGAGGCAACTCTTTTTTTTTTGTATTTCTAGTACAGCTCCTTCTAAAGGATGCCTATGTTGGTCACTCATTCAGTTTGGTCAGATCACTATGCAGTCCGCATACAGACAGGGAACCTAGGAAGACAGAGAGAATATTCTGTGTATATGACGTACAAAAAAAGAGATCTGATTAAACAGAAAGAAAAATAGCTTATAGGGGTCACTCCTAATGGAGCCTCTTAAGTGTTCAATAAAACTGCAGATGCAC
Source organism: Echiichthys vipera (assembly GCF_963691815.1). Lineage (NCBI taxonomy): Eukaryota > Metazoa > Chordata > Actinopteri > Perciformes > Trachinidae > Echiichthys > Echiichthys vipera. The sequence goes on along the minus strand of NC_139838.1, from coordinate 18,846,341 downwards.
TTACATCAGTGGGAAGACAGAAAAGTATAAGAAACTTACACTAGAAGGAAATTTCAAAGATACAATTATTGTGTCCTGTGTATGGGCTTCATTCTTTATCTTCTCATGGGCTTTTTTTAAGTGCATACAGAGCTGCACTGATATGGACACTGTTATCACATCATGATCTTATAGTAAACAAAAGTAGAACATTATTAGTGGAGAACTGCACAGCAGTGAAATCAGATAGTCACGTAAGAGAATGGAAAACAAAGAGGAGCCAACTTCATTTTCTGACTTTGTTATACTTATGAATACAATTCAATATCACTCTAATGGAGAAAATTGGAGAAGATCAAATTTTCTTTCTTTTTTTGCAGTAATTTCAGACAAATCATCAAAGCCTTTAAAAAAACTGTGCAAGTGTGCTGTTTTGTGCAAAATCTCAACATATGCAAAGATTGCTATCCGAAACTCACCTTGCGGATTACCTTGCGGACTAAATTACACTGATAACACTCATCATTGCTGTATGAGGGTGCCAGGTTGCATATTATGTTTGCATGTGTGCGGCAACAGAAACATTTCTAGCTGTGTTCATGCTGATCATTCCAGAGACCCTGTTTAAGTTTAACACGAGAAGTTCATTCAGCTGTCACATCTCATTGGCTTCTGGTGCTCCTCTAAACGGTCCTGCGAGCCAATAAAGTTTACTCAAGGTTACAATGTCACAGCAGCTGTTTCCTGAAGAGATGGAGTAAATTAAATGGGCCAGATGACTCAGCAAAACGCTCTCATGCTCAGAATAACACACACACACATGCACACGCTCACGCACATGCATAAGCACACGCACACACACACACGCTGATCTGTCAGCACTCCCGCACAAATTTTGCATTATACACCAACAGCGTGCAGACACTGAACACTCATTGTCAATGTGTCACCCTACAACTTACCAGGCACCCTCTCTCTTTCACTTTCTCTTTCTCTCCCTCTCTCTTTCACTCTCTCTCTCTCTCTCTCTCTCTCTCTCTCTCTCTCTCTCTCTCACACACACAAACACACACACACACACACACACACACACACACACACACACACACACACACACACACACACACACACACACACACACACACACACACACACAACCACACACACACACACACACACACACAGTTCCCTCCCTCTTCTGCACTCAGTATGGCTCATGACACTGTGAACAATGACTTGTGAAATGAGTGGCATGTACAGCTTAACTTGAGCTTTGGTGTTTGTGTGTGTGTGTGTGCGCATTTGATGTCAGCAGGGTTGATTCACACTCACTTACCCCCCGACAACTGGAATCATACCACCCGCCTCTTGACGAGCTCACATCAACACACGCACACACAAAGCTAATTAGGAGTCTTCATTATTGTTGGATTATGCTGTTCAGCTCCGCAGCTACAGGCTTTTCGTTATGGGTGGAAAGGAGCTAAGGACTCTTAAGTACATTTAGCTGACTGCTAGTTGGACTTAAATAATGGATTTGCACACAAGACTAGCTAATAAAGAAGAGTAGTGTTACCCATACCTAATGCCACAACACGAAAGCCTCCAGTCCTCCCCATGGTTTGTATGCTGTAGTGATGTATTTGTTTTCTTTAGATAATTGTACGGTTTAATCTGCATTTGGGGGCAAAACTCCTCAGTCCAGGCAACTGTGGTATCTCTTGTGCCAGATGTAAATGTTGAGTCTTTCTTGTCAACTAGGTTTTACACATTTATATGCAAGGTTATAGAAAAACTTTACTTTACTATTTATTACAACTTGGGTCTTATATTTGTAGTTTTTACCATCTGAGCAGTCAGATAGTCACATGGATTGGAAAAGTATCCTTGAGATCAGCCAGATTTCATTGTAGGACAAAACTGACATTAGTCAACAGTCACATTATTACTATATATACAGTGAGCATCATCTACCATACTTACTGTAGTTTTGTGCATTCAGTTTTTCTGTGCAATGTGGCAGTATTACTGACAGGTCCACCAACCTTTACTTTACCCCAAGAAGTCTGTCCATCTATTCTGCAGTTTATGCAGGTTCAGATTGCAGGGCCTTTCTACTTAAACGGAAAAACGCTTCACCATTTGCATCTGTCACCCATTCAAGGTTCAATTCAAGGACACTTCAAAAATATAAACGGGTAGAGCTGAGGATCGAACCGCCACCCTGCGATTATTGGATGGCTTTCTCTACAAGCCATGTCCTCAAACTCTTCTTGTAGCAACTTGAGGCATTCCCATACCAGATTGGATTGATCCCTCCAATGTATTTTATTCTATTCTAGTTTATCCCAGTTCTCCTCATGGATCATCTAGAAAGCTTTGAGAAGGAGGCATACAGGAAGCATCCTCTTAAAATGCCTAAACCCCCTCAACTGAGTCCTTTGATTGTGAATGAGCAAGCTCTTTCCAGATGTCCAAGCCCCTAACTCTGTTCTAACGCCAAAGTTGGAGATAGTTTAACTTTTTGCAGCAAAGTACGACCAGATTATGCCTGTAGCCAATTAGTAACAGAGTCCTGTGACATATTGACCAATGTTTACAAAGAATTTCGTCCCTCTTGAAAAACATGAACATGCCTCTTGGACGCAAATAAATTAAGCTTGGGAGTGTCCTTGTGCCTGTACCAGGTTGGCACATGCAATACCAAAGGTGTCATTGCTCAAGGCCACTCTGGCAATATCAGGAACTGACCCTTTTCATTATGTTTGCTCACATAACCAATGTTGGCTCTTACAACCAAACTGCCACACTCTACTGATCCTCTTATTGGCTCTCCTTTAAACCATGTAACTCACCTCCACTTCTCTCCTCTTCTCTTCCCTCATAAAAACCATTAAGTAAGATATTTTGCATTTTGTGACTACAGTGTCACAGGTGTGCTTGCCTCTGCTCATGGCTTCCTGGCTGTGCATTTGCGTGGGTTTGTGTGTACTTTTATAAGTGTATTTGTATGTATTAGTTTTGGTCACGACTCTCTGCTGGCTTATTGCTGCCTCCTTTCATCATCAATCTAAAATATATTTATAACTCTACTGCTACTTTTGAATAAAAACTGCAATTACATTTATTATTATACTGCGTAGGTTACTCCAGACCTCAGCTTAGACAAGGCATTTCTATATAATGCCCTATGTTTTTACAGAGAACAAGTTTGAGGAGGAGAAACAGAGAGGTGCTCGGTATAGTCCCACTACTGATTGAAGGATTCACTTTGATGGGGGGTGGCTGGTACAACACCTACGAAGATTACTATACATGTCAGAGTGCCTTTGAACAAGGTGTTGACACTTTTTAAAGTGTGGCTGTACTGTGGATGACCCTGCTCTCTGACACAGAGATCTTTAAAAACATCAAGCTTGCTTTCTATGCAAACTGTGTTTTTTTATAGAGGAAAATCGAAATGGCACCTGGGTAGTCGTGAATTTATGTAACTATATGACTAACTCTAGACAACTCTTTCAGTCTTGCACTGGCTATGATGACGAGCTTTGAAAGAATGACACCCATGCTGTGCGGTGTCCAGTATGACTCTCAAGATGTCAGTAAAGCTAGCTTCAATGGAGATTGCGTCATGTGATTTGTTATGCTTATGACTATAATCATATTCAGACAATAATCTTGCCAGCAGGATTGGTGAGATAAAGCAACAATAAATAACAAGGGGACGAACAGCTGGCTTGCTGGGCCCGGATTTAATTTGAAAAAGGTGGTGTCTTGAAGAAAAATGTCTTGATGTTGCTCCAATCAGTGAATCAATCAGTAATTTCTTTTAATTTTGTGTGGTGTTGGTAGAAATGTTTGCCTCATTGAGAGGCAGTAATAACTAATAACAGGATGTGTGTGTGTGTATGTGTGTGTGTGTGTGTGTGTGTGTGTGTGTGTGTGTGTGTGTGTGTGTGTGTGTGTGTGTGTGTGTGTGTGTGTGTGTGTGTGTGTGTGTGTGTGTGTGTGTGTGTGTGTGTGTGTGTGTGTGTGTGTGTGTTTGTGTGTGTGATGGTTTTGAAGGCAAGGCTCCGACTGTATGTCATGCTGAATGATTTACTGAATGCTGAGTCAAACTATATGACCTTATAAGATGAAGCAAGAGGGATTGCCTACCAATGCAGCTTGGTTTAAAGTTTTGCATATTCACATTTGCTACAAAAAGAGAAACTCATGCTATATGTGGAAGTCATTTATAATCATATAAGATATGGAGTGTAGGAGAATAATGAATTCCAAGGCAAGCTTCTGCAGCTCAGCTCTGATGGAGGAATGAAACATTTTCCTGCATGTGTGTGTGTGTTAGTGTTAGACCCTCAGGTATTAGCTACCCTAGTTTAAGGTGTGACACACACACACACACACACACACACACACACACACACACACACACACACACACGGATATTATCCTTCCTGAGGGGCAAAGTTGTGCTGACCAGATGAGTTGTTTTCCTTTCATCTTTGTGTGTGTGTGTGTGTGTGTGTGTGTGTGTGTGTGTGTGTGTGTGTGTGTGTGTTTGACTGGTTGAGGTTTTGGTTGTGGTTTTGTCTGTGTAAGTATGAATTCATTCTGTGTGCACCTGTGTACACAATTCAACACTTAAATAACTTTCATATCAGTTTTGTTGCTGTGAAAATAAGAACAAGGGCGAAAAAAGTTTTCATAAATTCTGACAAAATGAATTTCATTTCTGAGTCAAGGCCACATATGAAGTTAAAGTGTTCTTGTCTCTTATTTTACTTAGCCAGCTGAGTCAGATTTTCAATAAGCTCTACTTTACCGTTTGTCTCTGTTATGGGCTGTTGGAAAATGTTTTGATTGTATTTTTGCTAATGAACTGAAACTGAATAGTCTGACAGTCATTCCTCGCCATCTCATTGTCATCAAATACTTTTTGCCAGAAAGGCATTCATCAAATATGCTTCTTTTATTTTATGTGACTCCTCATTTTCATTTATTTTTCTTTTGTTGTCTACTTTGTATGATTCATTTCATTGTAATGTTTTCTTGCAGTGAAAAATGGTATTATTCCTTTGTTGTCATAAGTTTACTATCTATGGTCAAATATTTTAATTTTCTGTTTCTTGTGAAGAATTGCATAATACATTAAGAGGCCTATCTGAGAATATTGCATTTTTAATGAAATACTAAGAAGGCATTTTAAGTTATCTTTTTATATGTGTGTGTACACTCTATTGTTGTATTGATCATGGGGTTTGTGAGAGTCTGGAGGGGGACTTAAAGAGACAGGCACTACAACGGAGTGTTTCAGATGGAGGGTGAATACAGGTATATTCAGACAGACTGACAGTATGAGCATAATAATGTGTTTTTTGAACATTAAAGCATGTAAACATGTCTTAATAGAAATCAAAGATTCAAGTATCAAATTATTAGCATCATATGGGACCTTAACAGTTACTTTAATTAAATGTCCGTGGTTTATATAGATATATGTAAGGAAGAAGTGGTTTTGCATGTGACTATTTTACATTTTAATTTATTTGCAATATTATCAAATTTTGACATGCCTTAGATATGAGATCAGAATGAGGGCAAGAAGTTAATGTGATTCATATGTTAAATATATAAGGATATGGAGTCAACTTTGGCAGGTCGACAGATAAAATTGGAAGGGGGATGCAGAGGATTCTCATGAAACGAGAGAAATATGGTGATGAGTGAACCAGTCAGGCTACACCACTGAGAGGAAGAGTGAGAGTAAGACATGCAGAGAGCGCAGTGCAGTGCAAACTCAGGAGAGAAGAAGAGATGTAGCAACGAGAGCACAGTACAGTATACTCATGAGACAGAGAAAGAAAATGAGGAAGCGAATCGAATTGCTTTGATTTACACATTTAAACATTAATAGCAATCTTCAAGGAGAAAAAGAAAAACCTCACTTTGCTGTTAACATGTTGCTCAGGAGAAGCAAAGACACTGAGGGCTCGGAACATGCCTCGTGCTAAAGGCCTCAAGCGGCTCCATACAGCTCTGACACAGGAAATCAACCCAGTAGCTAAAGGCTAAAGAATTTATGATAACAGCTCTATGTTCATCAGAAGCTATAGCCTTCAAAGAATCACTAATGGATTTTAAATAGAAGTGCGTAATGTGTTTTCATGTCCTATGTCCAAGGAAAGAAGAGAAGAGGTGTGTGTGTGTGTGTGTGTGTGTGTGTGTGTGTGTGTGTGTGTGTGTGTGTGTGTGTGTGTGTGTGTGTGTGTGTGTGTGTGTGTGTGTGTGTGTGTGTGTGTGTTTGTGTGTGAAGGGGAAAGGAAGACTTCAGGGAAAGGATAAATGTGAATGTCAGTGGGGGAGAACAAGGAGAAGGAGAGAAAGAAAGGCAGAAGCAAGAAAACATGCTATATAGCACAGGGCGGTCCTGGGCCCTCACACATGCACAAACACACATTTACATGTATGTTTGTTTTCACGCATATGCATACACAGACACAGACAGACACACACAAACACACGCACACAAACACACGCACACACACACTCACACACACACACACACACACACACACACACACACACACACACACACACACACACACACACACACACACACACACACACACACACACACACACACACACACACACACACACACACATTCATTCATGTATAGAGTGAATTAAAGCTGCTGGCGCTGAAGTGCTTGTCTTATCCAAGTCTGAATTTTAAGTAGTTTTTAGCTGCATGATTCCTGTTTTGGTTACACAAGATGCAAATGTTTTTGTTTTTTTTCCTCCTGGTATTTTTCAGTTCACTGACACCCCTTCTTACTGCATTCAAACATAGATTTGTTAATTTCTGACACTCTGCTTTCTCACACCTCCGACATTCTTGCACATAACTTTGATCCTGCTCTTGTCACAGAGAATATTTTTAGGAGTTTTAGAGGTTTTTGTTTTTTTAATCCCCAGCTGTCTGTGTCATCCAATATGTTTCTGAATGCTTTCTCATTATTAACATTGTATTATCAGGATCATCTACATTTGACTTAATTAATCATTTATTATGGTGCAAATCTTTCTCTTATATAGCTACGTTTATTGTAGACATCAACCTTCTTGCTTTGAGATACCTTTACCACATTTACCCTCTCCTTTCCTTCCCTTTCTTCTTCATGCTGTGAGGGTGTTTTCTACCCAGCTCACACCATCAGTACTTCTTAACTCATCCTCCCTCCTGTTTTCTTTACCTCTGTCTCCCTCTGCATGACCTCAATTCACAGGCAAGCACACACTTGGCTCTCTCTGTGTCTCCCTCTGTCTCTTACCAGGTATAGCTGTATTGAGCTTAAGGCTAATGTGTGTGAGCAGTGCAACATGCATGTGTATAAGGTTTTATGGAGCATGTTTGAAGTATGTGTGCATTTTTGTGGGATTTTCTCCTCCCTGTCCTCAATACCCAGGCAGCCCAAACCCCCCTTCTCTTTCGCTTTTTGTTTCTTCGTCGCATGCGTGTCTATCTCTCGCCAGGTGTATTTGTCTTCAGCTTGAGGCTAACGTATGTGCAAGTGTTGGGGGGTGGAAAAAAGGAAGAGGGAAGATGCCCTAGTTCTTGCAGTAGAGGAGGAAATAAAATAAACCGCAATCAAGGCAATAACAGTAAAATTCCTTATGCATAAAATTGTAAAAATAATATATAATATGCATGCCAAATAGTGTTTCTGTATGTGTCTATGTGTGGTTGTGATCTTAATTGTGAAGGAAGTGTATCCCCCTCCAATCCAGCTGTCATTGCGGCTCTTCCAGAATCACTCACTGGCATCCAGCACCCTAGTGGTGCAAAAATAGTCGAAATAACTCAAATTGCATTATTCGAATGATCTGCTTCCTCGTTTTATTTGGACAAGTCTGGGAGGTTCTCATGCTCAATTTCCCCACCATATCTCCGGAAATCCCCTTCAGCAGGCACATCAAACGCAAAGACTTACTTACTGTTGATGGAAAAGTCAAATTAGTGCTGAGGCTCCAAGTGAGCCTGTTGAAATCTGTGCCGATGGCTGGTTTCATAATTGATTTATTCAGTATGATATGTAAAGGGGAAATTCCACATAGGTTGACTTAGACTCGAGGGGCAAAAAAGCAGCCAATCAGTGAGAGTGTTAATTAAATGTATGCGTCATTGTCCAATCATCAGGGGTTTCATTCGGCCTCAACAGTAGATTATGGATCCAGTGATTGTGGTTGACTTGTAATGAGCCTTCAGAGATATACTGGATTTCACTCGGCATACTGGTGACTCTCATTTAGGAGAATAAGCAAGCACCAAGAATAAAAGGCACCCCTAAAGTTAGTGAAAAGGCACCCGTAATGTTAGTGAAAGAGACGTGTATTCATGGAGGCAAGGGAAGAGGAGCAAAGGATGGTAAGTGGAGAGCTGTAATCCCAAAGACCGAACATTGTATTTTCTTCTTCCAGGCACTAGGAAGTGTCCTCAGCATCATCAGGAGTAACAGTGAGACTATTACTAATACTAATAATAATTTGTGCAATGCTGTCAAAGATCTCCTCTGGGAAAACCTCAACTTCTCTAACCTTAGACATTGTAAAATTGGGTTTGAAATATATCAGACCAAAATTCAGCAATCTTCTTATTTGCACTTCTGTACTCTAATTTCTATTTACTTATCGGCCGGCATATACTGTAGGCTACATCAATATTCATGTACCGTATATGCAAAAGCAAATTAATCTCATAGGAAGGCATAAAGATAACACTCCACTTTAAAGGACATTTTACATGTCATGTCAACGCCCTGTTCTCATTCCCATCGACTTGGTTATGTTTAAGCAACAAAACAACTGTTCGGTTTAGGAAAAGCTCATGGTTTAAGGTAAAATAAGTAGGTTTTTTACATACATACAATGCCTTTTGGTTAAACACGTGACACAAACAGTAGTCTCCTGGTTAAAATTTGTGTGTTTGTTTGACCTTTACATCCACCGTCCACCTCTCTGTAGAAGACTTTCTCACACTATACTACGTTACAATTAGTAGAGACGAAATGGTGTGAACTAACATGCGACTAAATGACACTTGAAAAGCTAAAAATGCAAAATGACATAAGAAATTGCTGTTATTTACGAGGCATTTGGTGATACCAGGCTGGCAAAAGCTACCGGCGGATATTGATCTAGCTCTGACATGAACAGATTCTGCCTGAAAAAATCTTTGCACACTACCATTTATAATCACAGAGGGTGAAGGACGTTACAGGAGGTTTAAGTATTTGGATGCACTGTACACAAACCACTGTTGCTCTAACACATTTCCAGTTTTATGACAAGAAGGTAAATATTTTGGAATAAACTTTGATGACTCTGATCGCCACATGAAACCATTCAATTGTAATGTAAACACATATTTGTGTTGAGTGTGGATTTGAAATGAGGTTTCACAGAGATGTATTTATTATTTTCCCAATGAAAGGGGCTAATGCACATTCACCAGTATGCTGACAGGGGGGCCTTGTGAATGATGTAACCCAGGGAAATATCAGCAATCTGGGAAAGCTGCTGTCTCTTCTCCCCCACTCACTTCTCTAGCTTATCAACTTCTTGTTTCTCCCTCCCCTTTGTGCCTCTCAATGCTCTCAGTCCCTCCCCTCTCCTCCCACCACCTTCCCCTTCTCTTACTCCCCACCTCACCTGTTTGGCCCTAAATAAACTCCTCTGATTTTTCAACCATGCTTACTCTTTCTCCTTTCTGTCAATTCCTTCCTTCATCTTCTTTTGTTCGTTCATCTCCCAATCCCTTTGTTACTCACTTTATAAAGCTTTTCAATTTCTCTCAGCATCTCTTTACTTTATCCCCTTCTTCCTCTTCTCTCTCTCTCTCTCTCTCTCTCTCTCTCTCTCTCTCTCTCTCTCTCTCTCTCTCTCTCTCTCTCTCTCTCTCTCTATCTTTCACTCTCTCTCTTTGAAATACCAGAGAGAGAGGGAGAGAGATTGAAAGGAAGATGAGATTGAAAAGAGGATGAAAACCTGAAAAGGATGGATCGAAGGGGGTGGGGGACATGGAAGAAAAGAGGGAGGAGAAAGCGAGGAGACGATCAAAGAAAAGGAGACTCCAGAGAGAGGTTTGAATTAAATAGAAGATTAAATTGAATTAATATTGAATTGAGAGATAGAAAAAGAGAAGAGAGAGAAGGAGGGGCAGGTGGATGATAAGAGAAATGTCCCATGTAACACATTTAAAGTGACTGGTTAATAAAGATATGCTACCATTCCGGCAAGAGGGTTTATAGTGTTTAGTTTGTACAGACAGTAATTATATTAATTAAAATAATAGTATAATAATTTTAATTAAAATATGCAGCCTAATAAAAGCTTAAATGGCAGGAAAGCCAATGTAAGTCACAAACTTCTTTCAAAAGCACCATATCAATCTGTGAGCAGAAAATCTGTAGATCCTGCAACCAACAAAATTACCTGCACCATGAACTGCATTCTCCAAAAAGCATATTAACCACAGCCATTGCCAAAATTCACTGGCATATCTCATGTAGTTGCTAGCCAAGTTTACATGTTGAGGTAGCCGGTAGAGTAGACAAACTAAACCAGATTTTTCCACATTTTGTGTGGTGACTTTTGGTAACCTCCTACTCTTCCTTGCAGAAGCACTACAGTTCATAATGGGAATTTAGATGAGCATGGTGGAGGGTTTTATTAAATATATATTATATTGGATATTGGACATTGTTTAGCCACAAGCTCTCATATCTTCGGTAATCTGGAACAGCTTTTAGGCCAATAGGACATTTTGAATATTTCTCTTTAGGCCTGGTAGCCACATGTTTTACTAGCCTTGGGTGGAGCCACATTTTTTGAACAGCTTACTCTGTTAGCAGTCAATCACAAGATTTACAGTGTGTAAAATAGCAATGCACCCCTGTTGCAGAAGCTAGCAATAACCTAGCCATATGGGCATGTGAAAAGTCAATTCTACTGCACGACTGTCTGGAACAATGTGACCCCTCCACAAACATTTTAACTACCTCTGTAATGGAAGAAACTTCCTCAAAGTGCCCCACCAGCCAAGGGAAGACGACAATCTTTTTGTATTTCCCAGGTGTGGACATTGTGGAGTGCCTCTCTCACTGCAAACATTTCTTTACCCTTCAAAGGTTCTTATAGGATGTATTCCCGCTCCGTCTTGGTCGGCGGTCTCGAAGCGATTTGGAAGTCCTTCACAATCAATCATGGAGTTAAGTTCCTGATTGACAGCAGACTAACCCTAGAGATGCCAACCTGCCTGGAATAATGGCCTTTCTTTCATGCTTGCTTTACCTTCCTTCATCCCTCTCCCCTTTTCCCATTGCCTGCCTTGTACCTGCCTTTTCCCAGTTGACAGTGAGGCATGTAACCTCTACCTGCTTTTTTTCCCCACGTGTCTCTATTTTAGTCTCTTACACTATTTAGATCATGTCTCAGTACATACATGCACATGGGCCCTTTCTCCCCCTCTGCCCTTTCTTTTGTTCATTCATTCTCTGCCCCATCTTTCTTTATGACTTTGGGGAGCACCGGTCACTTTGGCCATCAGATAACAATGCCTTTGATCGATATATTCTGTGCCTGCAAGCGTGCGCAGGCAAGTATGTGTCTGTGTGTGTTTATGTGCAATTTTGTTGTCAATTTGTGCTTGAACGTGTGTGTATGTGTGTAGCCTTTTAGGGCATATCTCTTTGGGATCAGCATGTGACTGAGCATTGAGCTTTTAATACCCTTGCTAAAGCTATGAAGGCCAACACTGCTCTCCTATTGTCCCCCCTCCCTTCCTCATTAAGCTTTTAATAAAACTTAAAAAAAAATTAGGAAGACAACATTACTATTCATGGAAAGAAAGAGAGGGAAGAAGGTGGAGGAAGGTGAAGACTCAGAGGAAGGAGGGTACAGAAATAAGGAGAGCAGGACAGCTGAGAAAAACTGTAAGAGGTGAGAGATAGCATTAGAAAAAGAACAGCAGGAAGGGATTACAGGAAGAAGAGGTGGACGGTAACTGAAAGACAGTTGGCAGTCATACCGATTTAAAACAACGCATAGTATTTCCATAATGCTGACAGTTTTAATATGCTAAATTAGCTGAGAGAATGTCACAAGGTCTCAAGGGATTCTCAGAGTACAGACAAGAGATGGAGAGATGGACTACATCTCACTGAGGTTGAGTTACCAAGTAATCGACTACAGTGAGAAATGTCAGAAGATCTCTTGGGATATCTTGAGATGTAATACAGATAGCACGCCTCAACTAATCATGATTATAAGTGTTACACCACGTAAAGGTATATCCATGTGTTCCTGAGTTTGAGTCGTACATTGTCAAACTCAATTACAGCAATGGTAGAGTTGAGTAGGGTTTACATTTAGGGTTCAGTGGTAACTCATCTAGTGGATAAATAGAGAATTTGTAATTTAGGGGCGACCGGTGGCACATTGGTTAGAGCAGCTGCCCCGTATAAAGAGGCTGAAGGTTCTCGAGGCAGCAGCCTCTGGTTTGACTCTGACCTGCAGACCTTTCCTCTCTCACCCCTTTTCCTGTCTGCCCTTTATAATAAAAGGCATGGAAATTTCCCGAAAAAATAAACCTTAAGAATGTAATTTAGATGCTTAGACACTATTGTAAAAAATCTCCTCCTTTCAGATTTTAGTCTGTTATGCGTCTGAGACATGGGGAAGACTTTTTTGTACACTTTATTCAACCAAAACAATCTCAAAAGTTTGCTGTAAGACAATGCTATGTAGATTTCCTTTTTCATATATCAGTCAACAGAGCACAAGGCAACGCAATGTGGGTAACATACAATAAAGCGACAGAAATGCATTGACAATCACAATGAGGAAGAAAATAGAATTAGCCTTAGCCTTCTGTGTTTCTCTCTATCTCCCATGAGGGTGTAGCAGGATCAAACAAGTGTCTTCACGCATGTTCCGTTAATGTGGATGTATCAGAATGTAGGTGCAAGTTGTTAGGTCTTCAAAGTGTTCAGCATCAGCAGGGTTCAACTTTCATCACAGCTGGATGCTGTTTGTCACCCCTCACCCCACCAACCATCAAATGATGGAAGTGTTCTTCCTGTGTATACTTTTGTTGTTGTTACACAAATTATTAAATTAAAATATAATATTTTAAAAGTCTTGGACTTTCTCAACATCCATTACATTTCAACATCCTATTTAAACATGAAATTAAGGGAGTATTTTATGTGACTTTCAGAAAGGTACTTCACTAAGTAATTTAGCTCAATCTTATCCACAGTGCATTGGGGACTGAATAATTGAGCTGAGGAATCTTTTTATTAAAAAAAAAATAATTATATATATATATATATATATATATATTATTATCAATAATTATTCATATTAAAGACATACCACCAGGTGAGCTTTAATCACTAATTATTCTCCAGCATTACTGAAATGTTGAGCAAACTTTGAGGACCTTGCTGTCTGTAAACCACTTACCAATAAAAACTGACTTTTATCACCATGGACATCAAAATAGGGCATATACTTTTAGTCTTTCTAAGAGGCTTTTGGTCATTCAGGGATACAAATCACCTCACACAAACAAAGCAGTAAAGACATTTAATTATGCTGGACTGAGAAACTCCTTCCATTGAGTGTTCTCCCCCAACGTAACAAATGAATTGGCCATTCATTCAGTTAATGCACTTTATAATTCTCACACCATCCACAACACCAGATCCACCCAGCAAATTTAAACTTTTTACTTAACATTTCCACATTTTAATTCAGACATTGTTGTCACTCGGATTTTTATTTTTACTCTCTTCTGGGTCTTGACATAGGATCTAAATTCGCTGTAAAGAGCTGCAAGCTTTGGGCAACCCTTGAGACGTTGACTTTACTCTAACCCCTGACATTCATCTGTAATGGTGACTCACATTAAACACACACACACACACACACACACACACACACACACACACACACACACACACACACACACACACACACACACACACACACACACACACACACACAAACACTTGTCGAAACACACACACTTGGTCTTTTTAAGGCCTAGTGGTCTAATGCGAGTTGTCAGCTCTGCCACATTGTTTTGACTTGTTACAAGGGATAATGCTCAAGGGTAGAGGTGTGTGTATGTGTGTGTGTGTGTGTGTGTGTGTGTGTGTGTGTGAGTGTGTGTGTGTGTGTGTGTGTGTGTGTGTGTGTGTGTGTGTGTGTGTTTTCCTGTATGTACAAATGTGTAATTGTTTCTTACTTTTCTTTGTGTTTGTGTACATGTGCAAATTCTCAAGGATTTATATAAGACAGAATCGGAAAAAGATGAGCATCTCCATTACGTGTTTCACATATGTATGTCCATTTATATCAAATGTCAAACCACTCTGGATGCGTGTAACACCCATAGAAAGATCATATTTTCTCATGCTCGCTCTTTTCATCTCCTTTGTGTGTGTTTTTTCCCCATTGACAACAGATTTGACATGGCCCTCTCACACACAATAACTATGCATATACAGTGCATACTCCCACACACACATGTACACACATACACTTAGATGTCTTCGGGGCACACTATATCAGATTGTAGATCGGTCTACACAATCTGTAAAAGGAATCACATTTACACACATTGAAATAATCTACTTCATCTTTGTCTCTCTATGCTCTTTTCTATCTCCTTCCAGTAACATCCTTAGATTGGTCATCTCACATCTGCATACTCACAATCAGATAGAAGCATGGAGTTCTTCCTGTGATCACCTCCTTCTCATACAGGCCATAATGCTAATTTTATAGCCTTATAAAGTAATGTGAAGGAGAAACAAAATGCCCTTAAGCGAGATGTATGCATCTGTTTTTCTGTGTTTTACCAAGCTTTAATTAAAGAGAAGGGGAACTTTCTATAACAGCAGACGGAATGTCATTTTGTACATATGCTGTTGCTCATTTAAGGGTGAGTAATCTCATGGTCACAGGCCCTCAAGGTAGCTGCCACTTTTCTACATGCGTCACTTGACTTTCAATGTGAACGTTAATGAATCTCAATATCTGTCTCAAGCTATTTCACAACCTTAGATTAAACCAAATTGTTACTTAAAAGGCAAAACATCAGTTCCAACCAAGTCCTGGTAGCTGCACCATGCAATTAGCCTGATGATGCAATTCATGTTAACCTTGCTCTGACGCCAGGGGGGAAGGGGTGTTGAGGGGGTGGAAAAGGCAGTGAGAAACTACTTGTGAATTCTCAACGAAGGTGCGAAAATGTGGTCTTGACTCCCCTCCCTTAACAGCTACCTTCAATTTGCCCGTAAGCAAAGCTTATCCACCAATGGCTCTGGTGAAAGTTTTGAAGGCGCTCCAATTACAAGAGAGGAAAACTGTGGTTGTACCGGGCAGCCCCAAGGTTTGAATATGGTAAGCCATATCAAAACGAAACAGGGATTTGCTTTGTAGGCAACGTATGTTGAGGAAACCCTTCCTGGGATAAGTAACACTTTAAAAGAAATTGTAAACTTGAGGTCAGAAGAAGAAAGATATACCTTGGTGCTAAGGAAATGTTGGCAGCAGTGATTTTGATTTCCCCCTCAGAAAGCATACTGACTTTCAAGATACAAGCAGAAGTAGAGTCTGTATCTCTCACTGTCACTCTGTCTATTGCTTTCTCACTGCTACTTTCATCATAGCAGTGGCGCCCTTTGCTATCTCAGTAGCTATCTGTAATGGGCACAATGTTCAAAGCAAAGCAGTGGTGTTTGTGTCTGGGTGTTAAGTGTCTCTGCATGCCTGCCTGTGTGAGCATGAGTGTGTGTACTTGTGAAATGTCTTTGCTATGGCCCCACATGCTCTCTCCCTGGCCATCTTTCTCTCTTCTTCTCTCTCTTTCCCTCTCTTCCTCTCACTCATCCCTCCAGAGAAGACCAAATCTTCCTTCCAGTCAATTGAAGCCGTTTTCATGTCTAGCACCCTGCTCCGCTGCAGGCAATGTACTTGTGTATCTGTGTTTGTGAGTATGATAGATTCTGCATTTTTATGTGTGGGTTTGAGTGTGTGCAGGCCGCTTCAGGCTAGCCATGACTGTATAATGCCCGCAGAGCATAGCAGAAGGGAAAGACACAATCCTTCTGTCTGTTCGAATAAGCAACAGTGTATATATGTGTGTGATAAACTGCATACTTTAGCAAAAGTTAAATTATCCTGTGCAGCAATTTTGTTTGAATGAGAAGATCTTATTAAAGCTGGTCATGTGAATCCCAATTTTCCATATGGTACTTATATGAGTCTGTATTTAAATACATGACCATGCATTAGTCTTTCAAATGAGTTTTAGTTCTATGACTGAAAATGGTTGGAATAGGCTTACATAAAACAGAACAAGAGAATGTCACAGAAGTCCTTCACTACTTCATTTATATTTTATTTTACTTCATTTATATTTTATTAATTTAGATTTTAACACAATAGACTTTTTTAATGGAGCCTGGTTACTAGGCAACAACATGGGTTCTTCTGTCAGTTGATGTAATTCACATCATAGATTTTAAAACAATATATGTGACGTTACATCATGAAGTTACATCATAACTCATGTGATAACTGTCCACCATCTTACCTGGGTATTGTTAACAATTGTCACCTATGTGCTATAACTATATTATCAGCTTTGCAGCACCCAATACTGCAAAATTAACACAGCTGATATAAAATAATCCATGTTTTAATCAGGTAAAGTAATCCAGAGAAGGGCTGTACTTTAGCAGTTCAGGTCAAAATCCCTAAAGTCATTAATGCTAGTCTTTATCAACAAAAACAACTCCTTATTTACAATTTCAACTTCTCCTCTCATCATGAAAACAAACTCAATGCCACAGAGAGGGAGGGACAGAGGGAGGGAGAGAGAAAATGTTGAACTGTTCATGATATTAAATAGTATTCAGGACAGCTAATGTTAGCCAGCTCTATCCATAATAGGTCAGACCTGCTCCATCTAGCCATGTATGATGATGTAGCAGCTATCTTGGACCAAACAGGAGCTTGAGCTGAGTTATATGCAGCAGCAGAGCCAAGATCTGTTTGGAGGCCAATAACAGTTGCGGACAATCAGATAAAAAAACATCATTCAACACCATTTACTGTGTTTTCTTTTTTTTTGTGGAAGCATTTTTCAGTGAAAGGTTAAACGGCACATATATGATGGGTTATAGTAGTTCTTGCCACGTTCACTCCATTAACTTCAATAGAAGTGGTACCAATGCAGAATTTCAATGACGTCATTACCATTCCTTCTTTTATATTTTCCTTGCACTGTAACAGAAAATAAACTGGGACACATTTAGAACAGTTATGTTAACAACTGTGAAATGGTCGATGTATTAACTAGCATTTTATTGTCATAGATTCAGATTTTCTTTAAATTGTGTGATTTTCTTTTTGTAGTTATTTAATTAGCATTGTTGAAGGATGCCTGAGGCCTAAGAATTTCAGTTCCAACGACTACTTCTGTGATTGTTGTCAACATTACAAAGAACTTTGAACTGTGCATGGGTTTAAAGCTGAATTATTTCCTGCTATGACATTTTATTGTGTGCATTTACATGTACTTCAATAACCATGCTTTAGTTGGCTTTCTCCAGGAAGTTGATTTCTTAGCCGTCATACAAACGAGAAACCTGGTTCCGCATTTGGAGAAGGGGATAAGGGAAACCTGATTTCCCCAAGTAGATTACATGTATACGCCTAACAGCTTTTCTAATCAGCTTTTTTCGAGTATTCATGTGCATAACAAAGACTTCAGTTAGTGGGAGAGTAAGCGGGCGAGTGAAAGGACAGATCATGACATAAAGAGACGGTTGGGGTTGGGGGGGGGGGGGGTTAAAATATGTGAGTTTGTAACGTAACTACAGTGACACAGGACACAAACTGTGGTCTCCTTGGGGAAAGTCCTGTGTTTGATTGACCTATTCCCCACCACAGCCTTCCTCCTTATACAAGGTTTGGTTGTCTTAATTCTGGAACACTTGCTCTGAGTTTCTATTATATTAGTGACACAGGTGTACAGTTGAAAGCATGGTGCATTTGGGGTGTCAAACTCCAAGGGCTGTGACGGCAGTATTTGACACCCTGGGAATGAGAATAGGCTGAAAGTTCTGCATAATTAAGGGAATGCCGCTTTGAGTGATAGATGGGTGCCGTCCATAGAGTGAACGTTCTATTCACCCCGCCTAGCTCCATTCATGCTTAACCTCTTTGTCCATGTTTGGGTTAACCTGGAGTTCAGGTAAGATGGTGAGTGCTAGAGCTGCCAACTTTGAGCTTAATTTTGGGTCTTCAGAAACCTAACAGTTGACGTCACAGAGACTTCATATTTAATACGTTCTATGGCTCACCAGAATAGAAAACATACAGTACACCACCACCGTGGTCTTCATGATACAAAGATTATCATAAATAACAGATAGGGTTTCTCAGTGAATTTCTCAACATAAGCTACATCTTTATAAAGCTCATTCAGTTATGCACAGTATAAAAGTTTGAATGTATTTACCACATAGGAACCTAGACCTTACTGCATATAGGCACTCAGTTATCCTGATTTGGATGTAATTTCCCTGCTTGATCGTTCTGCATACACATTTCGTATGGGCTCACCTGCATCAATGTGTGTGTTAGTGTGTCTATTCAACTTGCTGCCTGTAATGCACCACACAGCAATCATGTCAATAAACCCAATCTTGTATAACCAACTCCCAGTAGTAGCACTCAGTCATTTTAACCATAATTGTATTGGCCTCGGGTGTTTTATTTCACAAACAGTTTACTTTAGTAGCTTTATCGACTTACAGAGATAGTTACAGCATGTTGAGTGTCATGAGGTGCAAACCTTGATGCATTGTATTTCATTAGTATTGGTTGAAATGAGGAGTTTAAGTACCTTATTATCTTAATGCTGTTTTGGAGTTGTTTTAATTAATATTGGCATCAAAGTTTTAGTGTAATGATCTAAATTTTCAAAGAATAACATTAGCATTCCTTTCCATGGAGGCGTTAAGTGACACATACTCCTGAGTGTTATTTGAGCAAATTTCATTAGTATTCATTTTAATGGGACATTAGTCCTAAATGCTGCTTTAAATTGTTTTGACTGTAGTGGTTTCAGATGTGAATTTAAGCATCTACTAAACAGGTGGATATTGCTATCAGCCAAAGGCTAGTCATTTTTGGATATGGTTTGTAAATCTGTCAATTTCTCATGTTGTTTTTCTTGTCTTGACCCAAGAGCCACTTTGACTGCAATGATAGGGTAGATATAGAACAGGATCATATGCTTTGCAATTAGATACAGAATACTCATTGACTATATATTATCTTCTCCGTTTACTGTATATTGAAATCTTACTACATGAATAAACACATTCTAGAGAAGAGAGAAATATTGAATTTCACTCAGCCAAATGCTATTACTTTGATTCCCCGAAATGCTCTTTCAGAGACTTTTCCACCTGAGCAAGCAGCATATCTGCAGCAGGATGCGGGACGCACTCAAAGCAGGTGTTTCCTCACAGGTGTGGTTTCTGGCTTAATTAAGTTAATTAAGCTAATTGGTTAATTAAACAATCAATTATCCCATCATCCCTTCCTGCATGCCATTACAGCCACTGCGCTGCACTCGGCCTCGGTCCAAATCCTCCACTTGGCTTCAAATGATATAAATTAGTGCATCTGCCTCCAGGATGGATAGATGGATGGATGGCTTACATAAAAAGATGAATAGCTGCTGAATGAATAGATGGATGGATAAAACAGAG
>NC_139838.1:18758998-18823998 GCF_963691815.1 Echiichthys vipera | reverse complement strand
GGCCCAAATTCAATTAATCTTTAATTTTGAGCGATGCATTTGTTATGGATATAAAGTGCATTTTGACTGTGAACATGAACTCCAGCAATTTCAGGAGAAAGCACTAAAGACTTGTTTGTGTATTTATTTGTAAGGACCAGTTTGAGTCAAGCACGCCAACCCAGTCAACGGAATAAATTGTTGACATTGTACACTTCTGCAAAACATCCGCTGAAACCAGGTCTCATTACTCATCACATACTGACACTTTTTGGTGCTCCGCGGTCAAAGAAACCCCTATCTCAGTACTCTAATAAAGGCAGAGTAAAACACTCAGTATAATAAAAGCAGAGTAAAACAGCCGGTAGTATTAACAACTAGGCAGGTTCTTACTTACCAGTCTAGCTTAGTAGAAATAATGTTTTTGTATCACTCTCTCTCTTCCTCCATCCGTAGCGCTGTTTTTCTTTTGCTGGTGTCGTTAGTCAGTAAAAGCTACTGTAAGATTTTTCGTAAGTTGTAAGCTGTTTCTGGACTAGCCTCTTCAGTAAACTGGTTGGCATCGATGTGGTGGAACGTTAACAATATATGTATAAGGCTTTCATGGGGAAGGTAAGAATGAAGTAGTGAAGTTGTAATCCGTTGCTGTTGATAATGTTACAATTACCTTCATAATGAAGGCACAACTCAAGTGCTTACTCCTTCCTCTGTGCTGTAAAGCAAGTCCTCATTTTTGCTGGGAGTTTGTAACCGGTGGCAGTCAGTGAAAGGGAGGCTTAGACAGAAGCATTCTAACGCTGGTGACACAAACAGGTGAAAGTCAAAGTGTGTATGACCCAACCACGCCATCCTCCTCTCCACCTGACATCTGGAGCACTTGCTCTGAATATGTTATATTAATGTACAATGTTTTTAAACATAAAAAATGCAAAAAACATTTAATATCAATGTTTCTGTGGTTTGTAGAAACTTACAATGACAACTTTCTTTCTGGTGACCAGGCTGAGCACACAAAAAGTGAGGATGTATTAGTGTAATGTATTATAATGTATTAAATACAGCCTTGTGTAAAGAGTCCAAATTAAATTTCTGGCAGAACAAGATTAAATAGTGTGTGCAGGTGCAGCTATTTTTTTCTTCGACCTGTGCCTATTTCTGTCAGTTTCTGTGGTGTCTGTCTCTTTGGCCAGACCAACAATGCTTCCAGCTTCTATTTCGTCAAGTCATTCATCATTTACTGAATGAAATAAATGTTTCACAGGCATCCTGCAAAAAAACAAAGTGAATATCATTCAGTCTGGGCTAAGAGCCGAGTGAAAATGTCAAAACATTTAACATTTGCATAAGTTCGTTTGAAGGGCAAAATGTGTGTGCATTTCTAGGAAACATTCATATGCTTTTGTACAATTTTTCTTTTGAATGTGGCTTAGCCATCATGTATGTCACATATCAGGAAACGGATGCAGTGCATACCAATACCTTAATGCAAATACATGGTTGAGAGGAGTATTGAGGCTGTGAAA
Organism: Echiichthys vipera; assembly: GCF_963691815.1. Classification (NCBI taxonomy): domain Eukaryota; kingdom Metazoa; phylum Chordata; class Actinopteri; order Perciformes; family Trachinidae; genus Echiichthys; species Echiichthys vipera. Next base: position 18,822,496 of record NC_139838.1, on the reverse strand, counting down.
GGACTCAAGGAGACAATGACACTGTTTTATACATCTATACTGTTAAATACTGTGTGAAGTCATTTCTTCTTCCATTGCTCACAAATCTTCCTCACAAACATCCTCTTTCTCTTATTCTCACGCTCCTTATCCCCATTTGTTTCCCTTTTCTATATCATCCCTCTGCTGTGCCACACTTTTTTCCCTCTCTTTTACTTTTCTCTACGCTCTGCCCACTTTGGATGCCCAGCCCTTTGCCTGTTGCTATGGTTACCAGGCGGCAAGGGAGGGAGGGAGGAAGAAAAGTGAAGAAAGGAGGAAGGAGAGAGACACAGATAGAGAGAGAGAAAGAGCCAGAGAGAGTGTGTGTCATGGTTTGTAAGGCAGAACAAGTAGCCAACAAACAAACTGAGCAGACAAAATAAAACAAAAGAAAAGTGAATAAATACATTGGGTGGGGCTGCCACACTGAAGGCTCTGCCTCCACAAGTAGGTATGTTGGCGTGGGGAGTAGTGACTAGAACATTGTCTGAAGATCGGATGCTCAGGTCAAGGTGTCAGGGTGGAGAAAGTACCTCGGGCTGGTGCAAAAACTGTTGTGTAGGCAAGGAGGAGGATTTTGTAGGAGATGTAGGACGTGACCAGGAGCTAGTGGAGGTGTATGAGGTTGGGGTAGATGTGTTGCTAGAACTTGGTGCGGTTGGAAACCCTCAGAGCTAAATTCTGAATATACTGAGGCCTGTCCAGGGCTTTGCTGGGTACCCCAAACAGGAATCCATTTCAGTAATCCAGACGGGAGGTGATGAAGTTATGGATGAGGGTCTCTGCCACATTTTTAAAGTAGACATAGAAAAGCATTACTCTCTGTAGCCCTCTGTAGGTTATGGTCCCAGTGATACGTATCTTGAGCTCTACTCTGAACCGCTTTGCTTCTCTGCATGCTTCTGTGCTCATACGGGAGGATCGGAGGTAAAAACATAATTTCCCTACAGAGATCAATAATGCCAAAGACTTCTCTGAGTTTGTAATGAGCTTCCCAAGGCAGAGGTCCCCGAGGAATCTAAATTTGATCCAGATCAGCGAATTATTCATTTTCGTCACTGCTTTCTACTCATTAAACATATCAATGTCATAATCCATCGGTTTGACACGGCTGTCTTTGGGGCTCTTTTTTAAAAATTCATCATTGCCTGGAAACAATCAATTCTGAGTCTAGACCACTTGTGATCAATCACAGTAGCAATGAGTTACTTTACCAATGTATGTACATAGTTATCAATCAATACCTATACAGTCAAACTGGCTCACCAATTACTTGTTGTTGTCTGAAACCAGAGTTCAGTGGTCACCTTGTTAGGCTGGAAGCTGGTTTTATATAATTTGGAACCCAATCCAGGGTCATTATGCTAGTGATTAAAGTGCAGTACAGATAAACAGTAAAGTTAATTGCCATATCTGAATTTGTTTGACAAAACTCACAACTAGAGAGAACAGATACAGTTTCCAGCCACATTATTTTAGTCTATTCAATGCTTTTAAATCTTACCTGCTTTATTAGGTGACATAAAATGAACACAGAACAGATAAAAGGGAAAGAGAGAATGACATGGTTTGATAAAAGTGCGGCTCACGGAGAAAACTGGAATGTTTTTTGTTTTTAAGTCGATCTACAAAGTGTTGAAGTGTCATAATTGTGTGTCATTCCAATCTGGCAGTCCTTTTGCCAGTTACTTTCACGCATTTGGAAACCTTTGCTGTTTTGTTTTTAGGGCTTTCAGATCTTGCCAAGTTTAAACAAGAGCACCCAATATAAAATCTGAGCAAAAACAAATGGATCACGGGAAGCAGTAGTGTGGCCTAATTATACTTTACAGTTGCCAAAAAGGATTTTTCAGAAATAGACCCAAATATAAGAATATAATGGAAGTCTCTGCCCCAAATGGCACTGCTGAAAAGAAGCTGAGAATTACAAAAACTGTTTATATTTCGTATATTTCTTGGCAAGAGAGACTACTATAGGACTTTTCAACGGAATTCCATTGCTAGGCGACAGCCTTGGTCCTTGGTAACTTCCTGTCAGCTGACGTCATTAAATTCACTGCAACAGGTAGGGATATTCACCTTCATGCCCTGGTTATAGCAGCTCAAAACCCCTTGAATGAGACACTGAGTCCCTGTTCAGTAGCAGTGACATGTAACCATCACATAACATAGTGTGGTTATAGCTATGAATGTATTTTCTCCTTCCTACAAGGTAATCTAAAAAGTCTTTGGACAAGGGTCATTGATAGGATTATGGCTATCATATGTTGAAATAGTATATAATCATAACAGCAGATGTGCAATGTTGTTAGTTATGTGGGAAGTTTGTGTTTTTGCTGTTATGATTAGTGCAGAGTTTAGAAGTACTGCAGTGTCCTAAGATCAACCTTACACCAAACCAAATCACCAATCACCAAATCTATTTGCAAAGGCAGCTTTAATGTGTTGACGGTGTAGCATATGTTCTATTATTGAAAGCTGTCAAAGACATTTTTCTGGCTGTGTATTATGTGTCTTCACTTTGGATTACCTGACTCATTCTCATATATGTATGAAATAGTTTTGTTAACAATGTGGATTATAGCTGAGGTGAAGAATGTCATTTTGATCCCAGCTTTTGCTATGTCCTGTCATGGCTATCTTGCACACATGGGAACAGGGATTCAAAGGTTGCCATAAATGTGGAAATGAAAGGGGCGTTTTCAGCCTATAAAGATGCACATTTCTGTGATCACATTTTTACTTTTATACAGTTTCTGCTGGCCTGTGGGTAAAAAAAGGATTCCCTGATTTTTCGTGTTTTTGTAGCTCACCTCAATTACATTTCTATTAGTTTATAGTCTTGAATGACTTATCTAATTTCATGTACACATGAAAAGTGACCCCCTTAAAGGGAAAATCAAGGATGTTATTTCTGCATTATTTTACAACCCAATTTTAATCCGTGTTTAAACAGTTTGCTCCTTACAATAAACAGAGACACTGACTGCAAAGATGATGTCATCTATAGACAAACCCTGGAGCTACTGCATAGACAGTAAATAATGAAACAAGTCCTAGATCACTATGACAGCACCAGTGGTGATTTTACTGGCATAATGGAAGAAGTCACAGCTGCAAGCCCCACAGTCAGAAGCTGTACAAGTTATTTAGATGTATAATCTCAAACCAAAATTGTATGAGCCCACAGAGACAGTTTCCATTTCGCTGTCAGTGGAAATCCAAAATTGTAGCCTGATGGGGCTTGGCAATGAACTGACTGTTCAAAAATAACAGGGATAGTGCTAAGTAAATGTAAGTTTTGACCTTTAAATGCAAGATAACAGTAACATGAAGGTTAGAAGTTAGCTGGTTTGTAGGGCCCTCCACCCTCCCTTGTGACATGCTGGAGCAAGCATCTTACTGCCCCTGCAGATGTGTTTAACGGTAGTTATGAGTCACCTGCTGGATGAGATTGTGTGGAGCCCCATGGATTTGATGGAGGCTGGTGTACATGCACGCTCAGCTGAATCCCATCTTAAAGTAAGCATGAAGGCACAGTCCTGTGGGTGACACAATTTTGCTCTGTGACACTTTTCCTTGTGTGCCACTCAGATGCTAGGCAACTACCTTTAGCACTTCCACTTTATGCATTAATCATTTTTTCTAAGTACTGTCCTCTGTCTCATCTTCCTGTTAAAATGGCATAATGCAAAGGATTCATATTTTTTTCTCAAGATGCGAATGATTCTAAACTACTGCTGGATCTTTTTTTAATGGAGAGAGTTGAATGATGCATTTAGTCCATAAACAGAAGTATACTCATCTAATGTGTGAATAAAAAGTTTATAAGGTGGTTGGAAGAGTTTTTATGTATTTAGCTGTTAAGCTTTAAAATCTCACAAAATGATCTTGGGGCAGCACTAGGTGACGACTGGAGCCCAAATGTTGTTTAAGAGAATCTCATGCAGACGAGGTATAACTATACCTTGGTGAACATATTTCAATCTTCTCTGCATAATGCAACTTACAGTACAGGCCCTTTGTGGCTTATTGGAATGTGCTTTAATCTTCATGAGCCATGTTGGCAAGTAGTAACACTATCTTGTCTTTATATTGAATCTCCTTGCAGTCCTTTCTGGTGCTGCCAGCAACATTCACAGAATACAAGAAAAAGTATCTGTGTACTGGGACACAATAAACACACAAATTGTTTTTGGACTGCTTCACATGCCCTGAGCTGTTAATTTTGCACACACTTGCCCTTTATGTCACTAGTCATCAGAATAAAAAGTTGCGTAAAAACAGCAATATAAGCAGAACATTACTGTTTTTGCATATTGTTTAATTAGATCACTGTTCTACCCACTATAATTGCCATTAATTTGATTACTGTGAGGTCTCTGTGTCAGGATATCTAAGTTTTGTATTAAAGTGTTTCATTAATCCATTATAGCAGGAGTGTGTGAGTGAGTAAATGAGTGAGTGAGTGATTGAGTGAGTGAGTGAGTGAGTGAGTCTGTGTTTTTCTGTGTGTATGTGTGTGTCTGTGGTCTGGAGGATATGGCCAAAATCTTCTATCCTGATATAGGTAAGTACATAGCTTGATATGATTGATAAATAGTCGCTAACCAGAATACCCACATAAAGCTAGGTCTCACTTGCAAAAGAGATATCTACTCTGTGATGTGACTTCCTAATTAAATAAAGGTTATACATATGGATACTACATATATATATAGATATTGTTTAATTAAATACATGTTTATAGACAGCTAGCCGGAGTCAAACCCAGCCCTACCGGGTGAGCTACTGGGTGCCCCTCGACTGCTGTTTTTGACAACCCGTCTCTACAGATGGCCACATAAACACCAAAAATATTAAATGAGTGACCCGTGTGCAGTAGGCTTTGCAGTTATCAGAGCTCAAGCCAACTGAGCCCCTACGGGAGATTTTTACACTGTTACAGTAGTCTCTGGTTTTGTCACTGCAAATGAGCCCAGTCGATTGTACAGGATTTAGCATAGGTACTCAAACCCCTTTACCTTATGGCCTTTAACCAATAAGAATGTCCCATGACAATGTCATCATCATCATCATAATAAAACTACAGCTACTACATGTTTGCCCAAGGCTTTGCTGGTGGGGTAAATCAGTTCATGTGCGAACATGAGGCTGGTAAGGGAATATTCCCTGGACAGGTAACATTTTTACCTAAAAAACAAAACAAGGGAGCAGATGAACTGTTGCTCAGAGCAACGCCATGTTGTGGAGTGCTGGTCCCACATCACTCCATTGTGTTTTTGATTCCTCGTAATGAGACTTAACTTCCTGAATCCTCAAATCAGTTTATATCAAAGCTTTGTTTTTCCGCTTTCCCCATTGCTCAGAGGCCCTCAGTTTGACAGGATGTGTTCACTGAATATTCATGTAAAGAAGGGCTTGCAGTGATTTGTGATGCACTTTTGCTGTTGAGAGTTGAACGGGTGAATCCAAATGGTGTTGCTTGAAGTCATACAAAATGAGCTTGATGATTCAGTGAACAATATATATATTAAAACAAGTCGGCGCTTTTTTAAATGATTACTCATTTAATTCAGATGATGGCATACTTTATATTGAATTAAAGCAGTGTTACATTTTCTGTTACATATACATGTAAGTACCTAGTTATAAATGTATTCATGTTCAAGATAAGAACCTATTCAGGTAACTGAACTTGTCTTATCTTATAATTTGAAGTTAACATTTTACAAATACTTTATATTTTGTATTGTTCTTATGATGAAATCTCTTAACTTATCACAGTTTGCCCACAGTCAGTGTGGTGACTGTGGAACTAATAATCTGTGGCTATTTCAAAATCAGACATGCTGCCATAATCAGGATTAATGTACTCTACTCTGTCCTTACTTGTAGTTTGTGCACTTAGGTTCATTGTCTATGCTTATACTGTGTATGCTCTTTGTTTGCGCTTATACTGTGTATGCCCATTGTTTGTGCATGATGCCTTTTTCTGTGCTTAAATGCTAATTGTACTTAAATGTGCTTTTTTTATTTTTGTGTATATGTGCTGTCTTATCAATTTTATCAATTGCTTACATGTGTATGTTTTATGTTTTAACTCCCACATGTGTTGCTGTAATTTGTCATGCTCATGTGTTCTTGTGTCTATGCTTTTTGTACTGCTTTCTCCTATATGCTTTTTAATATTTTCATAAATGTCTTCAACCTGCCAGGGACTGCAGATAAAAATTAGCCCGTATGGCTAAATCTGGCACATTTATATGTGTTACTTTGTTGCTCTTGTTAATTAATGTAAATAACAAATGACAAAATAACTGGAAAGTTTGAAAGATGGAAATTTAATTTCTTTTGAAATATTAATAATTAAAACTTTCTGGTAGCACATCATGACTTGAATCAGTCTTAAAAGTAGCACAATTGTTGTATAACTGATGTTTATTAAACTGCTAATTGGGACTCTTTCTCTTAACAAACGCTTTGTCTCAAAACAACATAATGAGAGAGAGAAGTAAATGCGATGTGTATGTGATGTGTGTGTGTGTGTATGGGGTGGGGAGAAGGAAAGAGAGACAGAAAGTAAAAGAGATTGCATGCATCTACATGTAAATAATTCTTGTTATGATGAATGAACATGTGTGGGGAGGTACAGCATTTTGCAAGTGATCGACTGGTATTATTTATTTGTCTATGAAGCAATTAGACTGACCCATTTTTAACGTTTGCCTTTGTTTACCTTTGCTTTACTGAATCTTTGGGTATCTTAATGAGGGAGTGTGTAGTAGAGAAATGCAGTGTGTTAGGCAGAAACGTGCGTTTTATGCTTGAATGCCTGAGTAAGGGTATGTGTTTAAATCCTTTATTAATTTAATAACTATTAGCTTGACCATTTCCGTTCAATGTACAACCCCCACAGAGACTGATGAACGTTCAGCATAAGCCGACTTGGGAATCCCCCGATACTTCCCTCAATCAGATTTTCCAGGACGCGGCTGATTTATGAAGAGACAAACGCTGACTGATTTTAAAATATTCCACAGTTAAAAGGAAAAGAACAAGGAACACATGCTGCTTCAATTGATTTATATGCCGTCCTACCATGACTTCCATTTCCACAGCTGGCCCACTTTACTGTGAATTTTAAAGAGCTCCATGCACTGTATGAACCTCTATCATAAATTCATAATCTGATACACTATAGCCGAGCAAGCTGCAAGACTGTTCTCAACAGAAACAAAAACAGGCTCATTGTTTTTCTAGGGCTGTTGAAGTTAACGCGATAATAACGGGTAATGACCCCCGGCCCGCCTCGTAGTTTAGGAAATCAGGAGGCAATGCAGCAGTTACGTTGCAGATGGCAAGCAGAAACTAACTTCCTTGAGCAGAAATAAATAAAGAGGGTCTTTTGAATGGCAAGTTCAGCTTCAAAGCCAGATGTTTCGCTCGACAACAAAGTTATATGCATTTACTGTCGATGTGAATTGAGTTACCATCGGAGTACGTACAGCTGATGCAGAGAGCCCTCCTCCTTCTTGCCAAAGGCAGACCATGCTGGATAGTAAGCACTACACTGTGGTAGTATTACCAAGTAATGTTACATGCAGGTCAATATGCCTTATCAGCATATTTTTCAAGCATCCAATACCTTTGAGATTATTCTGGAGAATATTCTGGACAGGATTTGTCTTTTTTGGGGGATTTCTGCAATAATAATAATAAACATAAATTTGCATAAAGCAAGCATATTTATCCACTGCCATGTTGTTTGTGGTGAGTAGGTTTGTTTTGGATTTGCTGGCATAAAATAAGAGTGGGTGGAATTGTTGGAAGATACAGTACCTTGAGTCATTTGTTTGGCTGGCACATGTTCATAATAACTGTTCATTTGGACACCTTATACATAGTTCTGGTCAAACTGTTCTAAAATACACAAACTGCTATATTACACTACATGTTTTTATATCACACAATGCAAATGTAGCCATTCTTAGCAATACAGTTTAATAGTAAAGGCTCACCACTTAGTTTACTTAGTGTTCTAATTGCTCTCAGATGTCTAAGCCACATCAGCTAGCATTGTAGAGAACAAACAATGGTTTAGTGATAATGTTAAAATAAAAAAAGAATTGTAAAGGGAAATCAGTAAATTGTGTAGAAATGTTTGCTCTGCTGGCATGTTTGCCTCCTCCGCTCCACCTCTCAGTATACACTATATTCAGAGACAAGTGGAAATTAAATTTGAATCCTGAGAGTGTATCTTGTAATTGTCCTCTTATTAGGCTCATCCCGCAGTGGCTGTATTCATAATACCAGCTGTTGCTATACACAGGAGTGTGTGTGTGTGTGTGTGTGTGTGTGTGTGTGTGTGTGCGTGCACATGCGCGTGTGATTTTTGCAATGAATGAGGGTAAAATTTATATCCCAAGTCATCTTTTTTTAACTCTTGATATCACTTTCTTTGGAGAGATAGATTAAAGAAGACAAATGACATGTGGAGAAGAGCAGAAAAAGGGACAGCAGAGGAGGAGGCAGAAAAAAGAAGAGGGAGAGAGATTTAGTCAATGTTTATACAGACTTCCAGCAATGAACCTGTAAGAAGAGTGGGAGCAGTGTGTGTGTGTAGGACCTCATTAGTCAGATTGGAGATGATGGCACTCAGCAGACACAAATCAATACTAACCCCTGAAGACAGCATCTGTCTCATTAATCCTTTATGCTGTGTACTACCTGCCAGTCCATGAGGCTTTTAATGCATCTACTGTTTGCTATGTTTTATGATATGTTTTCTACTTGTCTGTGTGTTTGCATGTGCGTCAGAGAGGGCACACTAAACGGTTGATGAATTCAATAGTATATACTCCTTCCCATGTGTCTCCTTTACTCTTCCTCCTTTTGAAGCAGAATGATCAATATGTAAATACAGTAAATTCTAACTACGACAAGCCAAAATAGTCACTCAATCTCTCACTCACTGCCACTCTGCAATGCTCACACATATACACACAAGCTTGTATTTACCCAAAAGAAGTCTTCTGCTTAGCATTCTTCGCCTGCTCTCAGTGACCTACTTTCTTAGAAAGCAGATTTTTTTGTAATTTATTAGTGAAAGTGAGTGCTTGCTTATTCCCATCGCTTCCTGTGCTCACTGCTCATGCCTCCTCTCCCTCTCATGTACGCAGCTGGGGTTGTGCAAAGCCAGAGGTCCTTCAAGCTGCCATTTAGCCAGCTGTACCAGTAAAGCCAGCATACTGCAGTTAGCAACATATTATTTGGTAAATGGACTTAAATTTGTATAGCACCTTTCTAGTCTTAAGACCATTCAGAGCATTTTTACACTACTTGCCACATTCACTCATTCACACATAAATTCATACGATGATGGCAGAGTCCGCCATCCAATGCAAGGTGCCATCTGCTTTTCACAATCTAATCTAATAGTTCACATGCACAGTCACACACCAATGGCACAGCCTTCAGGAGCAATTTGGGGTTCAGTGTCTTTCCCAAGGACACTCTGACATGCAGATCGAACCGCCAATGGTCCAATTAGTGGATGACCCACTCTACCTCCTGAGCCACAGCCGCCCCAGCGACCCATACATTTATTGGAACATTGGAGTCACAATTTATATCCTAGGAGAATCAGGATGGCTGCTAAAGGCTTGGATATGCTTGACTAGCTGGTAAACAGGACCTTGGCATGAGCTGAAGCTTTCTTACAATGATCATTCTAAGAATATCCCCAGCTGAAGAGGAAATAACAACGAATGAAACGCTAAGGAAAGCAGCTGAAATGTGTTTACTCTGAAGCTGTGCATTATTAAAAGTAATGTAATGTAAATTATATTTACATGCTGATGACTGTATTTGCCAGTTAAAAAACAACAAATACCAGCATACAGTATAAAGCTTAATATTTTTGATGTGATCCAAAGAGTGTAGCTTAAGAGGCAGTAATGCTAATTCCAGTAGTATTGGTAGTACTAGTACTTTTGATGTGATTCATTGTGCTAATAGCTGTATTTGTCTTGGCTTATGCTGTTATACTGCTGTTAGGAGTAGCCTAGGACATGCTGTGTATACCATAGTGGATAAATACTTCATCACTAAATCACTTCAAGAATTAAAACTCAAAGTAACAAAGTACAGTACTGGTCAAATAGTTTTAATTGATAGTACTACTGTATGTTGAAACATCAGTGCTTGGTTTGACGGTGGGGAAGGCAAAATAAAGGTAGGGGTTGACTAAGGATATCACTTCTGACTTTGGTGAAAAATAATTTATTTCAAAGTAAGAAGGAATTGAGTTGATGGGGTATAATTTATAGGATTTATATATAATTTGCAGGGAGGGTATAACAGCACATAAAATGGCCTCAATGGTAAATCTACAGTATGTTTCTACAACTCACCAGCAACATGGAATACTAATGGTTTCCGTTTTCATTTTAATACATTTGTGCTCTGCTGCAGGCACCTCATATGCCTCATATATTTTGAGTCAAATAAAAAGATGTTAAATGTCAAATACATGATTGCTATAGAATACTTGTTTGACTTTTTTTTTTTAAATGAAATAATCAGCCTGACATGCTTGTTCATAAAATAAACAAGAATCTAATTCTAGTTTGTTTTTTGTTTTAATAGCTGCTGCATAGTGTTGGATGTAATCGTGTAACAGTCTTTTGTGTTTTTCAACTAAAGTGCCCATGTGCTGCAATGAGCTGGCTAGAACTTTGAAAGCAGAGATGACTAAAGGCATCCATGCTGCTGAGTTACAAAGGCCCATCACATTTATTTTGTTGAGTAATTAAACCCCCACCCCCCCACAAGGTTTAACAGTAAACCCTGGCATCCAGAGGCTCATTGTCCTCCACACTCTATACTGATCATATACACTACACTTCCTCTGCCCTGACACTGCTCCAACACCTGGGTTTAAGCTTAACTCACATCTCACCCAGTAATTTCCAACCTCAGCATAACTCTAGACAACAATAGCCTAATGGGACAGCAGACCTTGAAATGGGCTAGCAAGCAATCCACAAACAGCATATTAGCAAACACCTAGAGACTAATGGAAGGGCTGACCCTGCTGGCTAAATCATGTTCAGTTTCATTCATTTTCCTTCTAGTGTTGTGTTCTTGAATAAATGAGGATTAACAACTGAGTTATTTTTTTAAGCTTAAACAGTTGTACCATAGACGTATGTATCAGTGTCAAAATAAAAGAAAAAAAAAAGGTACACATAATACATGTATCTCTGTTGGCAAGTATAGTTTGTCTATGGTGAGCCAACATTTTTCCTTCTATGCCTCACATTTCCTTGTTAAACTTTAATGCTTTACAGTGAGGAGTCTGATGGTGATTTCTGTTTTAATTTCATGTTTAGCACTGTTTTGTTTGTAGTTGGAAAGGCACTAAAACTCTTTTTCTTTGGAAACTTTTATTTAATTCTAACTTAGTCCCTTTGTGTTTAGAGACAAGTCGGGGTAATTAAAATGTCTTCTTTAATATCTCCCATTTCAAGTGACTGGAGGCTGTGTTGTATAATGAATTTTGCAATAAAACATGGTAACAAACCATAGGTGAGTAATTACACCCTCTACCATGTAATTCTTGAGCAATAGTGTAGTGATTCAAAATTGACACCATTGGTATGAATGATAATTACAAGTTAGCTTATTAATATTCAACTTAATAGTTATGTAATGACAGCATGTGTTCTGAGGATTTGAACATTCTACCATTAAACATGGCACAGTTAGTGAACATTAGAGAAAAGTAATCCAGTGTTTCCAGTGAAAATTCCATGATTTGTAGCATTAGTGGTTCTGGAGGCTTTTTAGCTTGACGCCGGCATTTTTGCTTTTAATTAGCGTAGGCAGATTATTTCTCAACAGCAGTGTATTATCTGAAGTGGCTCTGCCACCTGCAGTGGCTTCAGCGAATTATAGCAGCAAAGTAGCAAAGTCTGTCTGTATCTTTCTCTCTCTTCTTCACCACTTCCTCCTCTCATCTCCCCAATTCACTCAACACAACAAAGAGTCCCCTCTGTTCTCATCTTTTCTCGATCAGTCCCATTTGTTTACTGTTTTCTCAAATCTTGTCTTTCCCTTTTATGTCTGTCCTTCTCTCTCACCCTTTGTGTCCCCCTTGCTGCTGCTCTCTTTCTCTCTCTTCTTATCTCTATCCAATCGTCCCCTTCTGCCTCTGACTGACAGTGTTATAAATTGATTTTCAGCCCGGTGTGTTCCCCCTGTCTCTCTCTCTAGTCATTTCCTTTATTTAAACTCAACCACTCCAGGGTATAGTCTAGACCAAGGGCCGACTGTCAGTCAGTGGCAGCATGGAGCCGTCTAATTCTTGGTTGACAAGCATTCCTGACAGCAAGAACCAATGGGACGTTACTCTCTCTTGCTCCGTCTCTCTCCGTTGCCTTTGCTATCTCTCTTCTTTCATTCTCCCCCTATCTGCCCCCACTCTTCATTTGGTCATCCTTTTCTGCTTTTAGTTTGTCTACCTTTCTGTCACTGTCAAGCAGCGACTACAACCACCACCACTTCTGCATTTCCTCCATCTTTCCTCCTTTCTCGCTTTCAAGCCACTTTAAGAAAATTAACAGATAGTATCATTTTCCAGAGTCATGGACAGCTCATTTAAATTAACTAACACTGCACTCATGCACACCCATGCTTGTGAGCAAATACACACACATCTCATTTTGCCCCTAGAGCTTGAGTGCTGCTGTGATCTGAATACTGATTGGACGGTTTGTCTGTCTGTGGTGATTTGATTGGTCAGTCTGCTCCACTGGGAAAGCCATTCTTTAATCATAAATGAGAGTCTGTGAGATTAGACGGAATAGCCCTTTAAGCGAATCTGGTATCACTGAGGCCCCTAGAGAGTGAGGCAGAGACTGAGAGAGGGAAGCAGAAAGATGAAAGAGAGACGGAGAACCGGAATAGGGAAACCGCAGAGAGAGAGAGAGAGAGAGAGAGAGAGAGAGGGAGAGAGATAGAGAGAGGCAGAGAGGCAGAGAGAGGGCGGGAGAGAGAGAGAGAGAGAGAGAGAGAGAGAGAGAGAGAGAGAGAGAGAGAGAGAGAGAGAGAGAGAGAGAGAGAGAGAGAGGGAGGAAGAGAGATGGAAGAGAATTTAAAGCATTTTTTCTCAGAGCTGGACTGGTGTAATGCCACTATACTGCTGAGGATAAGAGAAATATTTTATATTACAGGATGTGGGCACATAGATATGTGTCATGTGGAGACATTGCTTGCCCCCCAAGTGGGAGCCGGGGACGCCAGGCAACCTTGAGGGGGTACCGTGGGTCCCATTCAAAAGAAGAATAGGGTAATTTCACTGTTTCCTCATTTATTAGTCAGCACTCATGTGGAAATGGCTGTATTGATCATATGGTTCCCTGTGAAAAAAATGACAAGCTTAGTAAGTGATTTCACTCCCTCAGAATCATCAAGCGTATACCAGGATATGTGAAGTCACATTATCTTACTGTATGGCAAAGGTAGACTTTTATTACTTTATAAATTCATTTTGGTTCAGATTAAATAATTTTTTTGCTGGAGTCCGTATTAGCCCTCTGCCTTAGGGCATGTAGCGCTAGATCCTAAAATGCAAGGGGCCTTAGTGTGGGTGAGTTGACACAGGTACCCTTGAGAAGATACAATGCAAATGAGAATTCCTCCTGAAGGCTTGTCAGATGCAAAGACATTGTACGATTTACAATCAGTTGAGGAAGGATTTTTACAAGTCTGGAAAGTTCTGTAATGGTATCCCAGCATTATTTCCTCCATCCAAACACTTGCAAGGTATTTTTTTTTACAATGCTCCTTGAAGCCAGCAGACACCCACCTGTATGCATGAATTTGGCCACCCATTTTGTCACAGTACCTTGTGTTTTATTGTTATAGCCCTCTGTGACCATTCCCCTACTGCACCAAGAAAATTATGTAATTCAAACTCATGTGGAGCCTGCATTTTTTGACCCAGAGAGATTGAAAGACTCATTGCTGCCTAATAGTAAAATATCTTGAAGCCAACACAAACAGACACACATAATGTCAATTCAGAGCCTCCAGTGCACTTGTTGTGTAGTAGCAGTTACACAGAATCCTGAAACTAGCCCATACTTAAGAAAACTACACTGTACTATAAAAAAACAGAATGTCTTGAAAATCGTGACAAGTGCCAGCATAAGCCACTTGTTAAGCTTGTGGTTTTTTTTTCTGCAGTGTATTATCTCAGACATTCAAGATGAGATGTTGCTTTGAGGGAGAGTTCAAGCCTATATTGCAGTCCAGGGTTCATTAAATCCACTCAATTCAAGAAGCAGATTTTCTTCTTTGTCTTTAAGCTTCTTTTATCTAGGGAAGGTTTTGCTGAGCATGCACGCTCTTTTACAGCTAAACCCTGTTCCTCATTAGTACCAGTGCATATATTCACACCTGGGAGCAACCTAGTCCAACCACTAGTCTTTTACTGTTTGCCAATTAGCATCTCTACTTAAGCCTTTGGGGGGAAAATGTCTTGCTGAAAGTGAGACTCCGCCCAAAGTCTTTTTAGTATCTAACATTCAAGCCCGGTGGCTCTGAAAAGTTTGTACCACAGTGGCAGCCGTGGTCATCTTGAATAAGCTGCATTTATGGATTGCAAAGGTAACGAAGTATCATAACAAGAAACAGTATCAAAACATATACACACTTTTAGCTATTTCTTTTGCCAAAATATTGCTAAATTCACTGCTTCTCCTCATGACCAATATGCAAGCTTCATGCATCGTGTTGGTCACATTAAAGCGACCCCCACTTGTTCTTCTATTGGCCAGAAATGCATAGCCTGCAGCAGATTTGATTAAAAACATATATTCCCTAACATTGAATGAATAAATAGGTATACATGCAATTTCATTACACCCACTCAATGTGCTGTACATGTTTGTAGAGTATGGCTATGCTGAACAAAGGGTGTATTAAATGGCAGCAGAGTCAGTGGGTTCATGAAAAGGCTTAACTAGTAATGTCATGGCTGTGGAGGTGTGTGTGTGTGTGTGTGTGTGTGTGTGTGTGTGTGTGCATGCGCCTGTCTTTCTGTGACCCGCTGTGTGTGTATGCCTGTCTTTCTGTGACCCGGTGTGTGTGTGTGGCATGGCTGTCAGTTTCGGTCTGGTAGTCAGCATAATTAGAAGTCTCTCTTTTACCCCTGTCTTTCTCTCACTGTTTCTTCTCTCTCTCTCTCTCTCTCTCTCTCTCTCTCTCTCTCTCTCTCTCTCTCTCTCTCTCTCTCTCTCTCTCTCTCTCTCCCTCTCTCTCTCTCTCTCTCTCTATCTCTCTCTATGTTTCTGTCTCTCTCTGTCTCCTCCTTCTCATCCTGTCTCTCTCCCTTCCTTTTCCTCTGCCCTCTCTCTTTATATATATAAAGGTATAAAGAAACCCAATAGCTCATCTTCAGAACCAGCTTATCAATATGACCTGCTATCTGAAAAAAGGTGTTCGTAGAATAACAATAAACGCAGCTGTATAATTAGGTGCATGCACTTATTGCAGTGTCTTTTAAAAAATGAAAATGTATTTAGGTATCCATTCAGTTAGTTTAATTATTAAATCATTTGGAAGCATCACATTAACTGGCTTTAATTTTGGATAATGTCTTCGTGGTTGGACACACCCCATATCCATAAAAGCCATAATAAAGCAATATTTGAAATCAGAGATTGTATTCATAACTTGAGTGTTATCTTGGACATGCAGGGGTTGTTACATTACAGAGTATAATTTAAAAAATCTAATATATTGGATAGACGCTCTGATAAGTCTGCCTTTTCTTTGTAACTGTGAATATTTGTTGTCCTCAGATGAACCATTGCTTGCTGGAGCATAAATTCCACTTAACTTTGATCATAAAATGTAATTCCTGTTGGGAACCACATGGATCTACCCTTTCTGAACTGGGCCAAAATGGCAGTTCAATAAGTTCTTTCTTGCTGTGCTGTGCACAATCACAATTTTTTCTGCAGTTTCTTGAAGAAGAAAGCAGTCACGGCATGTTCAGCCCTTTGAAACAAGAAAAAAGTGATATGGATGTGTATGTTGTCAGTGTTTCTGTAGGTCTGTGTATGTGTATATGTGTGTTCTCTCATATGGCTGTGCCTGTCCCTCCTGGTTCCTCAACATCTCAGCTCTGATTGGTTGTGAAGGGACATAGATACCATCTCTTAATTGCAGCTCAGAATGCCATTGGTCATTATATCTGTCACCGTGATGGTCTTGGAATTGTCTGGGTAAATGAAGCTTGGACAAAAACACACGGGCACACACATATATACGTATGTAGACACACACTCAGTTTTTTGGTTCTGTCTTGGATAATTGGTTGGAAAAACATCCAGCGGAGTCCCTGAGGTCCTGACTGCCATGGTAAATAATGAGGCTCATAAACATGAAAGGCAGGGGGATGATCATCCTGATTTGAGCTTTGCACTCAGAGGAGATCAATTAAGGCCCAGTAGTTCAAGGACTTTAAAAATACAGTAGGAGCAATTTTCAATTAAACACTTTCATTTAAACTTGGAATGAGACACCAAAGGCATTATGCTGCTGCATCAAAAGCTATTGTAGAGCTTTTACTAATGATATAAAGCTGATGATAAATACACTTTGTATCACATATGATTGAAAAAAATTGAATAATAGAACGCAAATGCAAAAAAGGCACCGATTGGTTTGCAAAACCAACTCCCAGGAGGTTGACATATGTAGGATCAAGCCCAATATTACAGCATCTTTCTTCTCTGCTGTAGTGTCTTTGAGCAGATGAGCCTTCAGATAAGGGCTAAATCCCGACCAGCTCCAAGGGCTTCTGCTCTGTAAGAAGACTCTGCAGTCTGTCTCTCCTGTGGAGTGGAAGAAGTGAAGAGTTTCTCCATCAAGGATCAATAAGAGCATCGCAAAAATTTCACTAGGACCGATTTCACTCCTAGACACCCCAAGGTTTTCACCTACTGTAACACCTCTGGTTTGTTTGATATAAAAGGAACATTAAGATCAAAGAGAGAAGATAATGATCCTGATGTGAACAGTAAAGTCCGAGGAGATCAATTACATTTACATTTTACAATTTAGGCATTTAGCAGCCTCTGTAACCCGCAGAGATTTAGAATAAGTAAAGCAGCAGAATTTGCTTCACTTCTAATTTATCAGTACAAGCAGCCTGTAAATGGAAGTGGAAAGGATAAAAACAAATGCTACACACTCCTTTTATCTACATTAAACCCCTTTCTGATATGGTAATATCAAGTTGTAATATAGCAACAGGAGATAGTGATTACTGTCTATTAACATTGCAGATTTGGACACATGTAACATAATTCCCATCTACAATTGTATCATTTATGTACTGCAATATTATCAATAAAACAGTAATTAATGCCTTGTAATGACTTGTATAGCTGTACTCTACCTGAAATACTGGAAAGTAGCGGGTTGAGATTGATTTCACAAGGCTCTCACCCCAATACGTGAAATAACAAAAAATCATAGCCATGTGCTCTAACGTGCACCCACGGCTGGACCATCTATCACAATACACAACAGAGAAACTCAGATTACAACACACACAGAGGGAGAGTGACTAACTATAAAAAAAAATCTTAGAAAATTGATGGTTATATAAAAATAACCATGGTGTGCACTCTGAGGTGTACAGTAACGGTATTGATGATACTGTTGTTAATTATTGCCTGGATATCCAGCAGCGTGACATATTTTGTATGTTGTGCTCTCCTGTGCAGAGAGAAAATACAACATAATGCCTGTTGCTGTTGTTGTTTTGGCATCTCCTCTCCTACAACTCTCTTTCCTCGCCTCTTCCACCTACCTGCCTGCCAGCACATACATAGAGCCATGACGAAGAGCCTATAGTAGCTCATTAATTAATATTTATTCTCTCCCCCTCTAAAGTAATCACAAACTGCCTTTGATGCTGCATAGAGTATGCAAGAGTCTGCATTTGCGTCATCTCTCTGAATTTCTTTTTACCATCTGAGAAGACACAGTGAATATAGATGCGTACAGAAACAACATTTTATGTCCTTCATTTATAAATTGCTTAATTTTTAAAGGCATTTTTAAGCCGACTTACATGGAACTATGGTTGTCACACATTTTGACATTTTAATTTATTAGCAAACACAAGTTAATAAACAGCTTTTAATCTTTTAGAAGCACATAAGGTGAATGCAAAAGAATGAGCTGGTCGCTTATTGATTTCACCTGTTAAGTCAGGTGGAAAGGGTAGCTCAGTGGCAACTACACAGTCAGGGGACCTAGGTTCAAGCACCCCATGCTGAATCCGAGTACCAGCTCCTGGGGTTCTGCTCTGAAACAGAGCCAGCCCTATAACCTTGCTGTGGAGGATGCCAATGAAAAGTATTTTTCTAGCAGCATCACAAACTGCAGATCCATAAAGCTATAAGACTTTCTAACAATTACTTGATTCAACAGTGTTTGTGCTAACTACAGTATATATTCGATTCATATGTGATCATATATCAGCATCAAAGAACCAGGATATATCAGACCCAAGCTGACCTACTTAGTATCCCACATGCTGACTTGTGGCTTATTCATTGATGTAAAGCATTCATTTTCTTCAGTACCAGACTGCACTTTTAGCACTGTTACCTGTTAAAGAAATAATGAATAGTGAGACACCAATGTTAGACTGTGTCAGTAGGTTGCTTACTTTCAGTAAAGTATCAGCATTCAGAGTAGGCCCTTCCTCTCCTCCACCGCTCAACGGCCAAAGAGTCATTGAGAGAGAGAGTAGCAGTGTCCAAGCAAGATAGAGAGAGAATGAAGAGAGTGAGTAGCGTTCAATGAGGACAAAACAGTGAATCAGAGGAATAAAACTGTATTTTCTAATTGTTCCATGTCTTAGGTTGAAAGCACACACACACACACACACACACACACACACACACACACACACACACACACACACACACACACACACACACACACACACACACAGACACACAGACACACACACACACACACGCTTTTGAATGAAATTGCTTTGGGGATACATATGTGGTTCAAATTCTTCCATCCCGTCCATCTCAAAATAATAAGAAAAGAGAAAACACAGGTAGAGGGCAGGTCCTCTGCAGATACAGAAACTACCACACATTTCTAATGGGTCAAAAGTCATGATTGAGAGGGATTCATTTTGTATTAGTTCATACATTGTTTTTCAGAATAATACTACATATTATACCTTGGAAAAAGTTAGGTTAAAATGATTCTTGTTGTACCATCTTGTCGGACCGTTTGGGTCCAGCGGGATACTAAGCAATGGTGTGTGTGTACACCCTGCAGTACACAGCACATGTTGTTAGACACACACTGACAAATACTAACTACATGCGCAGAGAAACAAATGGACCCACATGCAATATTCTATTATTGCTGTGTTATTCCTCTTGTCTACAACACAGCAGCTGTTGTTTGCCACTGTTTTATTTTCTCATTACAGGAATAAATCAGACTATGTTAACATATAAATGTTCTCTCTTTTCTCTCCTTTAGGTTTCATCTACACATGCGGTGGTACACTCAAAGGCCGAAATGGCAGTATAGAATCTCCAGGCTTTCCGTATGGCTACCCTAATGGAGCAAACTGCACCTGGGTCATTGTTGGGGAGGAAGGAAGTAGAATCCAGCTCATGTTCTTGTCATTTGCCATCGAAGAAGAATACGACTTCCTGTCCTTGTATGATGGACACCCACACCCTGCTAACTTCAGGACCAGGTATGACCAGTTATTGTTTCAATGATAAATTGTTTTCGTCTTGTGAATGGGTCGTGCAAAATGGGAAAAAGTTTTCTGTTTTGTTTCTCAGTCATAATGTAATGGCAGCGAAAGTAAAACCAATTAAAACTGTATTTTAAGTACTTTATTTAGACTACTTTCACAGCTAATTAATTGTGTTCAGCGTTCTATAATCTCCATTTAAAGTAGCATGGCAAAAGCACAAACACCTGTTATGGCATATAGCCCATTGTGTATTATTAGTTTCCCATTGATGTTCAGCCAGTTTTCAATTCTTTAAGCTGAAGCTTTGGAAATGTACTCCTTTGTGTTCTTGTCAAGTAACGTTGTGCTGTGATGAGCTTATGTGTATCCATGATCAAATATTAGTGGCCATGAAATCAAAAGAGTAACTGAAAACCAGAACCAGACGGATGTTCTAGAAATTAATAATTCTGATATTTTGAGTATCAGTATGAATATATATCTTTGGGGAAATCACACGCTGTTTTCTAACAACATAAATGCTTGTTGTTTCAAAAGACATAGACAAGATCTTATCGGTGCAGGGATGGATTCTCTTAAGCAATGCTACTGCAGCAACATGGTGCTGTCCTGCTATTGGTACACAAGCTTCTCAGGCTCAATCAGTGACACAGCTGTTTTCTTTTAGTTGTTGAACTATTTTATTGAGCTCCTCTTGCAAGAAACACAATACCCACAAAGAAGCCAATTTCAGATAAGCTATTCAATTCTTCTTGCCTTATGATTTTATCAGACAACCAGTAGTGCCTAATGACATCCATCTGTGACTATGTTCACATTGAACATGTTCTTTCAACTCTGCAGTTCAATTATTATTAAGTTAATCAATTAACTGTAAAATGAGTACTGTCTATTGACATATTGTTTGATTTTCATATGTACTGATGGAGATTATTTTTGGACAGATGTTGGTACACAAAAAAGTAATTGCTTACACTTGATCTAAATAGAATTTAGCTTTATTAAGGCAGAGATGTTTTTCAAAAGGACATATTTTTGTTTATTCAGGGAGGGTAATTATTTTGCTGTATGAGGTATTTGATAACCTTTACATCTGATGAGTAAACTTGTTTTTGTCAGTCAATAAAATTGGAAAGCTCTACCGAGAAGCACCGAACATTTGAACAAGATGGTTTGAATGAATATGTAAAACATTAACACTTGCAACAATTATTTCTACTTCCCAAGAGAAACATTACAACCAATATATTATATATGCTAGCTATAGGAACAATATGTTATACTGATTAGATGCCGTGTTTGATCCTTGAATAGGGGTTCTCTGTCTTAATCAGTGTTATTCTGTGGAAACAACAGCAATGAAAGAGTAACTGTGAATGAGCTCTTTATTTCACTTTGGATTCTATGGACGTGAACATCCACCTGGAACTAATTCTTGGAATCAATATCCAACCTGAAACCAAGATAAGCTTCACTCAAGAGGCTCCTCTTCTTCAAGGCACATACACTCGCAGAGGAAGCTTATGGAACAGATCCACCCAACAACGGAAAAGACAACTCTGTGCCCCAAGAGATGTTTAGACCAGCATGGTTTGCTACAAATCAAGTTCATTTGCAGGTCACATGAAAACACAAAAATAAACTGCAAACTTCTAATACTCTAAAAGACCGTAGGTTATTTTTTTTTTCTAAATTCGCTTTGATTATATGCAATTGGATTCTACATCAATATACTATTTCCTTCCAGACTACTGTACTGCAGCTCCCTCCTTTTTGTAGGAATGTGCCATTAGACCTTATCCAGAATGCAGCGGCCTGGGTGATCTTCAACCAGCCCAAGTTCCCCCACACTACACCTCTCCTCCGCACCCTGTAACGGTGGCAGCTTGAATCCTATTCAAGACACTCTTACTTGTCTTCCATGCTGCAAAACGCTCAGGCCTTGCCGACATCCAACAGCTTGCTACTCCCTCACAGCCACAGCAACAGCCACAGCCACCGCCTAGCACAACCCCGTCTGTTTGCTGTCCTGGTTCCTCAATGGTGCAACAAACTCGCCACTGACATCAGACTGCACCTTGGGTGATTCATTATATAAGTAATATAATATAATACAGATTTTGAGAAACCAAAGGATTTTTTTTTTTTGAAATTCAACTTTTATTGTTGATGAGTGACATTATTTAGAAAAAGATATTCATAACAGGGTGTTCGAAGGGCTTTGAAATTCAATAAATCTGCAATATCTATCTCATTATGCCTTATTCTGGTTTGCCAAGGAGCACAAAAACGGGAAACATCTGTCAAAGAACAACAGAAAAAGTACCTACAAATCTGTTTTGCATCTCTCACTGGCCAAATTACAGCCTGATTAGAAACTAGGAGTTTCCAACATCGATCATTTTTGTTTGCTAAGGGGAGAAATAGATTTATTTAATTACATCACACATGCATGAGGCAACTACCACTGGCACCGGCACACTGCTTAGAAAAAAAAATGGTTTGGTTCAGTTAAAAAGGAAACGGATGTGGGTCGTGCAGAGATGAAATGAGTCCTCTTGATATTTGGTAATTTGCTGAAAAGATATTCTCTCATTGTGGGGAATGAACCATGTTCCTTTGGTTCAACAGGCATAATTTATAATCACCCAGCTGTAATAATCAAACTTTCTCAGACAGTCCAGTGGCTTTTAGTACTGAAATTACAAGATACAGAGTTACCAATACAGAGTTAATTAAACACAGGAGCAAAATAGAAAAGAATATATCAGAGTAGGTTATAGTAGGGTGACTATTAGATTTTCCTGCTTTATACAGGATGTGATTTCCAGAGAGAGAACAAACAGATAGAAAGAGAGAAAAGGTAAGATGCCCTCTATGCTTTGCTCTGTGCTCTTATTGGTTGATTAGGATTTCCTGCTTATCTGAGATAACAGGAAATAATGTGCTGCATGAGTGTGTGCACACATGCATTCATGTGCATAGGGTGTGTATGTGTGCGTGTATGTATGTGTGTGCGCGCACACGTGTCTGTGTGAGGAAGATTTATGGTCTGCATGCATAGTTACAATCAGCCCGCCATTTAAGCCAAATTACCTCTGCTGTCTCATTCTCTCTCTCTCTCTCTGACACACACACACACACACACACACACACACACACACACACACACACACACACACACACACACACACACACACACACACACACACACACACACACACACACACACACACACACACACACACACACACACGCACACACACATACACACTCACATATGTGTATCAGGACACAGGGCAAAATGGTGATTAAAAGGTCAGATCCATTAACAAGAAAATGGTAATTATGGGGCGAGTGATTAACATGGATCACACACAGACACATACATGTTTGTGCATGCACACAAAATACACACACCAAACACACACAGTAGTCCGTTCTCTTTCCTTTGATGTCATAAATGTGACTGAAGGTCTTGCATTTTCTTTCAAAGGAAAGCGTCTGCATGACTGACACTCACCTTGCCTGAAGTCTTATCATTTCCTCAATCTGAAACACAACAGAAAAATCAAAGTCAGGAGATCAAAAAAAAAGACAATTTTACAGCCAGATTTTTCAAACGACCAACATTCAATGTGATGCTCCGTGTCTTCCAATCACGGTTAAGCCTATTTATGAGTTTCACCACTGACACTTCAAACAAGATGTAAAAGTGATTTTCAAATGATAAGTTTTTATAAACGAGTAAAGGGCACCTCTCTTGATTACTGCATTGCTGCTAGAGCCATGTTCCAGCTTGGCCTGTTTACAGCACAGCAAGCAGGCATTCATGTGAAATGTTTATCTGGCTGATGAATCCTAGGAATAGTTGACATTCATGTTAAACACAGATTCAAGCACTCTGAAAGCACAATTCCTCCCAGTCCTCCCTCGATTATTTATTGACTCTGGTTGCTAGTTGGAATTATTGGCTATGACAAAATGAGTGTTTTGAACTTTGGGTGGATCTTGTCCCGTCCCGTCCACCCTCTTCATGATGCGACAAACAGATATGATGAATGGGACCTGGTCTTGCTCATACTCTCGGTGCATGTAGAGTTTTGATCTATGATGCACTCAAACACATTAACCCCAACATCTAAAACTTATTTATATTGCATACGACCTCATTGTCATCTAGTTTTGCTTTCTGGTCAAGCGCAACTGGGTCAAAGCAGGCTTAATGGCATTTCTGTGCCCATATTTCCCCTAAACGTATTTCCTTAATGCTGTATTTTAATTGGTAATATTGTTTTAGTGAATTCATTACAAAAACAAGGTACCCCATGTGGTATTTCAATGGCAAAGTTGGGAATACCTAAAATAAATATAAGATAATAAATGTGCAATTGTACTAACAATTTCCACTCTAGCTCTTCCAGGGAGAATTTTCTTAATTATATTGATAAAATGTTTTAATTAGAGGGATCAAAGTATTTAGTGATACATAGCTCCTCATTAAAATTACTTAAATTATTCAATTGATAGTGTTTTTGTTGACTTCGTAATCACTATTGTATATTGCTGCTCCAACCTTCATTAGCAAACAATAACAAAGGAAGACAAAGTATGAGCCACTGGAAAAACAGACAGGCAATAATCTGTATGTATGTAATCTATTTGGATTATTTCTCATTATACTGTACTGTATACATATTTAACACATTTCACCAGATTTTAACACAGTACAGTAGTCTTTGTTATGTCCATTTGGATGACTTTAGGAGACAAGATATATGTCAATAACCAGTGCAGGTTCTAACCCTACCCTTCAAGACCTAACCTGAAGACTGGACTTTTCATCTTGGCTTTTTGACCTTGACAATGACTTTCCCTAACCTTAACAAAGTAGTTCTATGCACAGATAATATTGTGTAAAAACAATACTTCAAATGCCATAGTGATACTTGGAGATTGATTATGTCTCCTGAGTTTTTGCCACTTTGTCACTTGTTAACATTCCGAGGTTTATGATCACTGTCTGTTGTCGAGTATGCAATTTCTATTTATTGACATCCCTGCAAGTTCATGCCAGTTTGAGGATGAACTATATTTGCTTTTATGGCTGCCTTGGCACCAGGATAATCACAATAAACGATCCGTAACTGTGATACCAGTGGGTATTTTAACATACTCGTTAACAGTGAAGACAGAGGGACAATGAGAGATGAAGAAGAAAACAGGAAAATAGGTGTCAGAGAGGACGAGTTAAGAGGCAAAGACTGAGTGTGTTTATAAGTAATCATTTTTGAATTACATTGGAGCCTCCTGAGATGGACTTAATCCATCCAGAGAGACCCTTAAACAGACAGTGTGACATTTTGAAATTAAATCTGTTAATTGTCTTTATTGGTCATTTCTCATTATGTTGTTGGCTCTTCAGCTTGTGGTTATCCTTTGGTTTGAACATCTATTTATTTTCCATTTCATAGAAAGGCCAGTTCCTTTTTAGTAATTTCTGATAATATGGCAAGTGTTTTACAAAGCTCCACTAAAGAAGGTCAAGGTAACCATTTTAATGAATGCCTCAATAAAATAAAACTACAGTACAGACAAGTGGTGGATATATTATTGCTTTTAGTGTGTTTGTTAGGAATGGTAAGTTTTGTAACCCATCACTGTGCCTAGCTGTAGCGGATGTCTTCTTGTGTCACAAGATTTTGTTTGAAATGACCTGTCACTCATTGATGTTTTGTCATAGTAAATGTGAATGCCTGGTAAGGTTGCGACACTTAAATTGTTGGAGTAGCAAATGTCAGTTGGACAACAAGTAAACCTCGGGGAACTGAACAGCTGTCTGAGAATTAATAATGTGAGAGCTCCAAGGGAGTGTCTGAAAGTTTTTGGGCATTGATTTTAGTAGATGGATGAAATGCAAGTACAAAACGATGGCAGAGACCGTAGATGTCTGTTTTTGCCAGACTTTCAGGATTAAAATAGGAAATTACCAGATTGATGATTTGATCCCAGTGGCATGTGTGACTACAGTACATGTTGTTTACAGTTACGAGCTTTGACAAAAGCGAAGCTGCCAATTTGTCATTGCTGTCAGCCAACCTGTTCCCATTCCAAGGGGTCCTCTCATTTGGGGGTCATTTGTCAATTTACGGGGTAACTCTGCACATCCAACTTTGATGCTCTCTATGGTTTCTGTTTTAAACACGGTGGAACACGTGGTTAACGATGTGAATTCAAACAAAACTATGTGGTTTCGATGGGCAACAAGGCCACTTGATTAGGGTTAGGAAAACATTGGGTGGGGTTAAAATAAATATGTTTGTATACACAGGACACAAGCTGTGGTCTCCTGAGTGAAAGTCCTATGTTTATTTGACCCATCCACCCATTTGGCACTCTTATTTCTGGTGCACTTGCTCTGAGTGTCTAATTATGCTGCAGATGGGTTTACAGTTGAAAGCCCACTGTCTTTCATGCAGATGCTCAAGGGTGCGCAGAAGTCCAGCAGTATTGGACACCCATGGGAATGAGAATGGGCTGTGTCAACATGCAGAATAAGGGCAAAATGCACTTTTGGTAATTGCAACAAAAAAAGTGTGTCACAGAATTCTGAAATTAAGTCAGGGGTTTTGTATAATTATAAATCCATTCACAGGAAACAAGGGAGTGTATCAGATGAATAATTGAGAGCAATTCAAAGACTTTGACTACACCACTTACTAAAACTTACTAAACCTACATTTAGAGTCTTTTGTGAAAAACACCAACTTTCCCACCCAGACCTGAAAATCTGGTCTTATTTAAAAATGTATAACCAAGGGGACATGCTTTGATGAGAAGGTATCTGCAGCCCACCTTTCTGTTAAAAATAAAATCAGACCACATGAGGAAATAACATTTTTTTACACATTTTGGGAGGATTAACATGTAAAGTTTAGTAAAGTGAGAGACAAAGAAACTAATGTTTAAAAAGGAATGAATATTGTGGTGGTTGCAATATTATTACTATGGAGATATACAGGCCTTAATAATGTTCACCATTATCATTGTCCATGGTCTCTTTCGATTTAAATTGATATCATTATCATTACCTATTATTGTTTCTTTTTTCACCCTGTGAGCCCTTCTAGTACTAACACAACATGTGAGATGTGAATATCAATTGCTAATCTTCTGGTGTCCATGAAATTAATTTTAAAGATTTGCGTATACTTTAGGATCCATTATAAATATTGTCTTTGCATGCTTGAAATATTATTATATTTTTTTTTACCTGTGCACACTTGAGATGCAATTTTATTTATTACAACAAGAAACTGCAAAGTCAGGCTTGCAAAAACAGCTACTGAAGTTGCATCAAGTCACTTTATGAATACTTTATCAATGCAGCGAGTCAATCTGTCTATATCATCTAGTGGCTATGTTTGTTTTGTGCAAGCGCATCTGTTCTTAAACCATTTACTAAAGTAAAACTAGGTTTGTGTGGATGCATGTCAACAGTCTGACTGGGTTTGTTCTGACTAATCGCAGGCCCTAATAATTAGAAATGTGGTTAGAATGTCTGGGTTACAGAGGTCAAAATCAAAGTAGGAAAAAAGTATAGTGTTAACTGGTTTATTTGTGGTCTCAGAGAGATTCAGAGACAGACTTGTATGATCACGTTAACAATTTATATTGAACAACTCACAGTAAAAGTTTACAACTTGATATTACAATATTTATATTATTTGAATCTCTAAAGTTTTGTCACATACTCGTTGTTTGCTCTATGCACTTCGATGAGTCTATTTGAGAATAACATCTTACAGCCCAAGGTCATACTTGAAGTTGGTATGTATTATTTTATTTATCTGTAAAAATAAATCGTATTTTAGTCGAGAAAACATGTAGAGGTGTTTAATGCTGAATATAAAAAAGTATACAAAAAAGGCTGTGAATACTGAATTATGTTGTTTTCCAAAAATAATGATGACCGCTGTTTTTGTCTTTTAGAATAGGCAAACTAATACAAGAGTACATAACATAAAGTCACTGCAAGTACAGAGCACTGCTGATGAAACAGTTCACATAATAACTATACGTGGTTATCCTTTGGTTTGAACATCTATTCATTTGAAAGCACAGTTATTGGTGTGTTATTGACCAAAAATGTATAACCATACATATAGTGAACAGCCTATTAGGGTTTGTCTATAGTTTCCCTTTCGCTTCGCTTGCTCACATTTGTCACATTTTTTATCATAGCTTCATTCGCTTCTAACGCATTTAGCAGCCGAGGCGTCAGTGATTTAACCTCTGAAGCTGTACAGGCTACTGCCTGGTCTCTGGTAGATCAGACTGGAGACATGCTTCAATCTGCAATGGCGGCTTTCTTCTTTTTCTGGATTTCTGGCAGACTAGATGCCCGAAGGCACATCGCTGCCATACACAGTGCATAGTTATATCCATTATATTATATCCACAGGAACAGTCTGATTTCCCCCAAGGACTGCAACAATAGTGGCTTTGGTGATCCCCTGGATGTATCACGGAGAACTCTGATGATGTTTACTGCAATCTCAGCGCGATTGGCTGTTGTGGCGCGATGTCGCCTGAAAAGTTCAATAGTTTTAACTTTATCTGCATTACTTCTAGTGCTCCTGACACTTCATTCGCGCCATGTCTTGACGCGCCTCTGCCTGAATCGTGTGTCATCGCGCCATTTACATTGATTTTCAATGTAGAGTTGTCACTCAATTCGCAATTAATATGATACTATAAGCTATATTGGAAGGACCCTTCACACCCAACAAATCCCCACCTTAACTCCATCTAGCTAGCTGAGAAATATATTCAGATTTTTTTGTAACCATAGATATTATCATTATTGCTTTTAACTATTAACCTATGTGACTATGACTCAAGATGGTTTTGCTGAAGCGCACGAGGTGGAGAAAGAAGGAAAGACTGGAAAGTAGCAGGTAAGAAATAGGACACAAGTTGTAATGTGGAGAAGTGTCGAGAGGAAAAAGAAAAAGAAGAGGAGGAAAATGAATGAGCAAACAAAAGGAAGCCCCAGAGGAAGGAAAAGATGTTCAGCAAACCAATATTGCAACAGCAGAGTTGCTTTCTTGGAAAACCATAAATAGTACTGATGTATAAAATGTGGAAACAACAATGTGCATAATGCAAAATGTTTATAGTTCAGATCTTGTAATACCTAGCAGCTTGGTCACAATATTTGTATTTTAGTCCAAATAACAGAAAAGAGGGGAAATCACCATACAGCCTTTAATCAGATGTTCGTGATTCGTATAGGTAAGAAAAAAAAATCTGTGAATGTCTCTATACGAGCACACAGAGCATTTACAGCCCATATTTTGCAAATCCTGCCACTGTAGCTGATGTTATCCACATTGTTGGTGACAGAGGAACAAATCCGTATTCAATGTCAGTGATGTGTGGACCTAAACAAGGTCACAAACTTAACGGTTGGTGTATTGAATTGTATTGATATCTTTAGAAAGATCTTCATGATGATAAACTCAAACATTGATATAACTTTGCTCTGATACATCTGTAAACTGAATAAGTTGAAGTAGCCTCATAGTGGCTGATACTGTACATGATACTGTACATGCTCCTGTATGCGGAAAATCTACGGATATACTTAATATGTTTGTTTGCTTGATGTTAATCCATCAGTTTTGCTTTGACGTGTCAGTTGTGTTCAGTGGAAAACAGTAACAGTATTTATTCATGCTCAATTTCAGTATGACATTAATTAAATGCCTGGTAGCCACACTATACCAGAGGTAAACCATTACTGTATGTAACAAAAGACAGGATTTGTTAAATTGTACTTGCCGTACACTAGTTTATCCCATCTTTCCTGTTCCTGCCCTGACCCAGTTTATATCTGCAATCCTCTACAGCACCAATTTTTCACCTGGCTAAGTCACCAACCCTACACACATGTTAAGTATGCACAGAGGCAGAAAGACACATACGGACAGTCACAAAACTAAACTTCATGAATACCCCGCCCCCCACACACACACACACGCACACACACACACTAACACACACACTAACACACATACACATTGAGTTAAATGCACCTGCCTCGCTTGAACACGCACTAACGCAAAAGCCTTAGGAAACAGCAATGTGTGATGGGTGTGAAAATAAGCAAATATAGTCTTTGATGTTAGGACAATATTCCTGAGCTGAACTGAGTAAACTATTTGGGGAAGAAAGCAAAAGGTGTATATGTATATGTATATGTATGTGCATGAATGAGGGAGCGGTTTGCATGAGTGTGAACTGGGGTGTGTTTACCCCTGAGGTAGTGGTATTTCATCTCTTCCTGCATCAGTTCAGCCCTGTAGGTGGTAAGGTAGGTGTGTGTGTGTGTGTGTGTGTGTGTGTGTGTGTGTGTGTGTGTGTGCGTGCGTGCGTGTGTGCGTGCGTGTGTGCGTGCGTGCGTGTGTGTGTGTGTGTGAGTGTGTGTGTGTGTGTGTGTGTGTGTGTGTGTGTGTGTGTGTGTGTGTGTGTGTGTGTGTGTGTGTGTGTGTGTGTGTGTGTGTGTGTGTGTGTGTGTGTGTGTGTGTGTGTGTGTGTGTGTGTGTGTGTGTGTGTGTGTGTGTGTGTGTGTGTGTGTGTGTGTGTGTGTGTGTGTGTGTTTGCTCAGGTTAAAATGACAGGAAGGAAGGAAGGGAAAAATAACACTTTTTTCTTCTTACATGCTCCTGTGTATGACTCAGACCAGCATTTTCTTGCTTCAAGATCAGAATTACTTTATATTTGCCTGTGAATGGAATCATTCCTTATGATTTTGTTCAGAAATTAAACATCCAGAGGCTCAACATAATTCCCTGACATTCAGTACCAAGGGAACTGCACAGTAGGCAATGCTTATTTGCACCTATGCAATGAAGTAAGTACATTTAAGTGATTGTGTGGAAACAGCATCTGCAAAATGAATTACTATATAGTTCCGTTGTTAAATATCCTTGTAAATCAACATAGTTAATATAAAATTATGAAGACATATGTGGACTATACCGGTTAACAACACTCCAAACGCTGGACACAAATTAACCTACAAAAAAAACGAATAAACCATGTCTGGAGAACTGTCTCGCTGCACCAGCTTTTATTACAGTAAACAACATTTTGGAACAGTGGGTGTCCATCAGGTGTCCAATTTGGTGTAATGATCCCGGCAAGAAAACATGTATTTGTTCTTTGTAGAGGGAGGCTCGGATTGGAAGTTGTAAACCTTTTCTCAACCATTTTAGAAATCAGTAATGTTTCTATTTAATGTGAATGCAGTGCTTTGAAAAGGGCAAAGTCATCTGGTTATTTGATTGATTAAATCGAATTAGATGTGTGGCTCTACAGGTAGGGTGTTCAGTATCTGAGACTACAAATAACCTTATCCTTAAATCTGTCTGTTTTCATCTTTAATACTTTGCTAAATAATGTGGATTGACAGATATGTTTTTTTCCAGGGCCGATACCAATTATAAGTATAAAGTAGGGCTGCAGGATATATTATTTCAGATATATCGTGCAGAATGTGCAATATGAAATGAACTCAAATACGTCAAATTACAACTGTTTTGTGCCCAGCTTTAGCTCAGTGCTAACACATAATGAAAATTAGCATTGGAACGGCGACCCTGTCCTAACATGCAATCCACTTCACATGCTTATAAAACGACATGTGTGCTCATGCTCGCTGTCAAAATGCTTAGTGTCACTTACAGAACTATAAAAACCTAAAACTAATATTTGCTTGAAGCCGGGTTCTCTTCCTTCAGGTAGATGAAACATCCCTCTTTTGAAAGACAGTTGAGAGAGGCATGTGGGGATGGTTTTAGCGCCTCCAGTCGACACACCCTCCATGTTTCAAAGAAGAAAGTACTGCTTAGTTTTTTATGATTTTGAAACCTTATTTACCAATATTTTTATAAATTCAATTTGGCTAGGTGGTTAATAACACATTTTCCTGTAGTGTGACAAATTCAGATCCCACTTTTTTTTTACATGGACTTTAATCAGGGAATTTATTATTTGACAATATGTAAAGGAAAAGAAACAAAAGCATTATTTTATCATTCAAATCAAGCAAAATGTAAGCCTAGCCTACTTTATATTAATGATAGAGGGATCAGCACATACTCAGAGGTAGAGTAACAGGTAACTACTACATATCCCCGTAAGATCTTGAAAGTAAACTCCAACATGTTGTGAACTACTCCGGTCAAGTTTGTACTAGTTTGTTCCAGCTTTTTTTACCTTGACTTGATCATTAAGTGGTGGCTGATAATCTTGAGATGTTGGAACATATTGAAGTGCTGGACCCTTTGCAGTAGGGGTGTGCGATATGACAAATATACCATATTTAGATTATTTTAGTGTAAAATCATAATCATGATTTTATAATGTTTTTTACATTCATTTTTAATTATTTTGCAAGTTACTGAAAAGT
This sequence comes from Echiichthys vipera, assembly GCF_963691815.1. NCBI lineage: Eukaryota > Metazoa > Chordata > Actinopteri > Perciformes > Trachinidae > Echiichthys > Echiichthys vipera. The sequence goes on along the minus strand of NC_139838.1, from coordinate 18,790,163 downwards.
GCAAGTATTTCCCTATGTAGAGATATAGCCCTAAAAGAGAAAATATATAACAAAGCACTTAGGCCAAAGTACCTTTCTGAACAGATTTGAATTAGTTTGTGCAATTTTGCAAACTTGTGCCAATGGACATTTAACAAAAAACTGCCCTAAGCTACCTGTTGCCTCTTTTGGCTGTGGTGTCACTGGTCTCCTTGCTGTTTCACTCTCAGCAGACTGTTTAGGATGTTGTCTCTTCAGGTGGTTGAAAAGGTTTTGTTGTGTTTCCATCTGATGTGCACACTGTGTGGGACTGTGTGTGTGGACGCTTTAGGCTTAAAGACGGGCTCTGTGAAGTGACGGCATTTCTTAAAAACAATAGGAGTCCACGGTTGCACAAGACATTTGTCCTTTTTTTAAGGCGCATATATTACAGTTTGTTCAACACATTCTGTCAATAACTGTGGACAGTCAGTGACGATGCGACATGATAGTCTGACGCTCGTGTGCTATTAGGAAACGGTAGTTTTGTTTAAACAATTTCAGCTATGACTTCCCTCTACTCTCTTCCTGTAGTTCACTATGATTGGTTGATCTGAATATCTTTAGGGCTATGCATGAGGCGAACTAGCCAATAGTGTGATTTGGCTGAGGAATAAAAAAAAACTAGTGCGTCTGTGGAAGAGTATAGAACAGCAGTGGACAGAATGTGCCCTATAGACGATACTACGATCAATCTGCTTTGGCAGATCTTCAGCACATTCTAATTCTTCACAATTTAATATCTTCATATCACCCACCCCTACTTTGCAGTCACTTTCCAATGGCCTCTTTGTAAATTGGATAACCATCTTCTTCAACAAGAACCTGGTCATTTTGTAGATATCCAAAATGCTCCTATGCTGCTGATTTAGGGCATGTTTTGGCAGATATAGTGCTTGAATGTCACTTCCCTTTGACATTTTTACAGCTCATCTTTCCTGTAGGAGCTAGCCAGTTAGCTTGTCACTGATTGCAACTAGTTTGGGATCAGACTAATTACTGAAACGAGTGTCTTAAAGCAACACGTTGGGAGGATGTGTGCCCCCCTAATATAATGTTAGGAGGAAACACACAAACAAATAAGAGCACTTTTTACTGAATTTAAGCCACAGATCATCCTCATGATTATTGCAATTCAATCTTGTTCATGTTGTGATTTAAATAAAGAAAAAAACATTCATCTGGCAAAACTGATTGTATGAAAGTGAAAAAAATGCATTTGTTATTATATAAGTTATCGAAAGGAGATATCATAGAATAGTCTATTATGTCAAACAGCAATATTAGGCTATCTTGGATCAAATATTAAGTGTCTGTGGGATCAAATAACATACTCATGGTTTTCTTAGGTCCTCAGGAATTGAGCAAAACTGTGTAAGCTAAACTTTGTCTGAGGGCACATAGTCACAGACTTTAAAACCCTGATCTACGTAATGGGTTAAGAAATTACCAATGTGTAACTGACAAAGGGAAAAGAGAAAAAAGGGAAGAGAAAAAAAAGTGTTACATGTTGGTTGAAAAATATTATTTGATGATGGATTTATCTCATCGATCATAACTCCTTTTCTTCAAAACCTATAATTTCTTTCTTTTTCTTTTTTTTTTACTTTGTCTCAGTCACTGTCGGTATCTTTGTACTTAATCCTTCCATTTATCATCACTCCTTTCTCGATATACATTCACTGGTATCATCTCTCTTTCTCACAATCTGTCTCTATCTTTCTGTCAATGTCTTCCTTTCTCTGAATGATTGTAATTCACTCTTTCATCTCTCTGTTCCTTAATTGCTGTTTTCAACCCTTTTACGTGTCTCTCTTTTGACAATATTAATTCAACCCCCTCCTCCCCACTCCATCTATTTCACTCTCAATTCTTCCTATAAATGTCATTAATTCAATACTGATAACCAGCTCTGTTCTTTTCAGCTCAACCTGGTACAGATCATAATTATAATAATTAAAACAACTTTTAACATTGCTGTACAATATTCAGGAGTCAAATCCCCTGGTGAAATATCTCTCTTGAGTCTTTGGAGCCCCTTTTCTTTGTGTGATATTGTGGCCACTGTAGCCCGTAGAGATTACCTCTGCATGCATCCGATACACCTGGGGCTGGTGTTAATTTATTTTTTCCCCCTCAATCTTAAAAGATAAAAGGTGCCTTGAGCAAGTTTAAATACTAACTACCTACCAATGCTTGATGATGGCTAAGCTTCTACTTCAGAAATTGCCATATGAACAATTTCATGTGTTTGTTCCAAGCAGCAAACTCTGGGTTTGAGAAAAATCCAAAACAAAGCAAATCCACATAGAGTCCCATGTTAAAATGCCCAACTTAACAGCAAAAATAAACAGGTACAATAGAATGTTTTTGGTCTATAGGTACGGTAATTTCCCTGTTCATGATAACTGTACGAGGGTGAGGTGTTGGGATGATACACGCATTCGTACCGAACCGTCATCGTAGGGGCACTTCTGAGCGTGTACAGATGTGGACAGCACTCCTTAAATGTGGCATACATAGCGTTAATATGGCAAATGTACAGTCTTGTTTTGCCGTGCGGCACTTAAAACTTGAAGTCGCTATTTTTTATTTTATTGCAGGTTAAAGATTGTGTATAATTAGGGGCCTGGCCTCTTGAGTAACAGCTAGCCGCTGGCCCTCACTTCTCCTCTGAGGTATACGTCAACCACATGGACGTATCTCCCTCCCTATAACGTCACATCAATACCCTTTTTTGGTAAGAGGCAATGAGGTGGAGTCAAAGTAGGACAAGATGGCGACTCCCATAGGAGAATACGATTGGATCAATCATAATACCACAGATGACCGGCCCGTCCTAAGTCATACAACACTTTTGTAGTCTTATGTCCGTAACATTTTTGTTGACAATATAACTCCTTCCTTGGAAGTACAAAGATGAGTATCTACCATTCTCTGTTCATAAATATTCATAATTGACTTACCATAATATGAGTGAGGCACATACAAATAATAATGGCAGTTGGCATTTGTCATGAGACCTTTGGCTTGTCATTGCAAATATGTTGAGTGTGGCAATAAACAAGCCAATTCTGTTCATTAGGGCTGCCCCCTCAAGGTTGATGAATATCTCATCACCCATTTATGACCCCTCAGTCTGAAAATTCTTCAAGTCAAACCATTGTTTGCTTGCTTTTTATTAATATAATCAGTAGGCTTTTTATATTCTAGCAGGGTGAGCACACTGAACAGTGGTGGTGTATAGTAATGACAAACAAGCAAGGTAAATGATACAGGGTCAGTTTTTCAAGATGGGTCAGGTGGGTCGCCAACAGACTCTGAAACACAGAGTACAGTCTGCCCCAGTTGACTCCCCAGTCACTTACTGCAGGGAGAGGGAGGGCACAGTGAGCATTAAGTCCACAGCCTCTGGAAGCTGCGAGATCTGGGTGAGGGGTGCTGTAAAGCCACTTTAACCCCTCGCCTTTCCAAGCTGCCCTAGAGCTGGTCACAGCATTTTCGGTTCATTATTAAAATGTGACGGGCCGCATTTAAATATGTTAATGTGGTCAAAATCATTACTGAAACCCATGCCAATGGAATATTTCTGATTGCCAGTCTTTATGAAAAAAAAGAAACAAATAGTCAAGTCTCCATAATTGATTCAAATTAAAAAAATACGATTTGGATATGGCCCCACTAGTCATACTCCAAATAAATAGACTTGTTCATGGCTGGATCTTCTTAAGCCTGTTGGTTTTGGGTAGGAGGCTAATGAGAACCAGGGGAGCGTAACAAGTCAGCCAATAAACCTTGGATGACTCTCCTGCCTGGTAATATTGACAGTCATGTGTGAATACATACCGATCTCTCTATCTCTCTCTCTCTCTCTCTCTCTCTCTATCCCCCTCTCCCTTTCTCTCTCTCTCTGTCTCTCTCTCTCTGTGTTTGTGTGTGTGTGTGTGTGTGTGTGTGTGTGTGTGTGTGTGTGTGTGTGTGTGTGTGTGTGTGTGTGTGTGTGTGTGTGTGTGTGTGTGTGTGTGTGTGTGTGTGTGTGTGTGTGTGAAAGAGAGAGAGAAAAGTTCCAGTAATCCCAGTGGTTAAGCTGGTAATCCCCTCAAGATGCCCATTAGCCCCTTGACACACACACACACACACTCACACACACAGACTGGCACACGCAGCACCCCAAGGGCAGTCACCCAGGTGTCAGGCAGGATGGTCCTCAGGGAGGGATCACTATGATCGGCCTCAGAGCTGGCCCACTGCCCCTGTAGGGAGGAATAGAGGCATTGCCTAGCAATACACAGAGATTACAGAGAGGGAAAAAGGCAAAGCGAGATGAAGAAAATAACAGAGTAAGGGATGGTGAGAGGCTGGTTTGGGATGACAGGAGGGTAGAAGAGAAGAAAACTGTAGTACTAAGGATGAACAGGGAGGAGGAACAGAATAAGCAAAACTCAGTGATTAAATAAGAAAGAAATAAGAAGAAGAGTTATTCTAGTCGATGAATTGGACTGCATTGGATGTTGTTATCTAGAAGGTTAGGGTATTTGAAGCTTTTATATGCTACCCTTCTAGTATTTTACAAAAACACCTGATTTCTACTATGCTTGGTCTTGTACTGAAAACTTTTTTACTCCTGTTATTGTTTCTGGTTGTTTCTCTTTCAGAAATTTCTTTCATTTAACGAATGGACTTTCTGGGAATATGTCTTTGTTCTTCTTTGTTCTTTACTCAGGTTGTGTGTTTGAACTCTTGTGTCCCTCGAAACTTGTGAAAAGTTTAAAATGTACTGCGTGCCTGTCAAAGACAAAGTAAGCACTCTTCGTCATTTCTGGAAAACACACGTTTTATAGGTGTGTGGCATTTGTTCAGACGACAACGTCTTGCTGGAATCTCATAGCCACCCACTGGCCCTCTGGAGTTTAGTAGTGAACTGTGTGGGTTGGAAGAGACATGTTTCTCTCATTATATAAAGACAACCACATTGAAGCTCTACTATTGTGAGTCATTCAGTTTGAAGACTACTCTATATTGATGTGGGACGAGAGAGGAATCATTCCCTTTAGTATGTCACATAACACAAACAGAGAGACACAGCAACAATGACTCATTGACACTGTGGGTGCGTTGTACTGTTTTCCCACACCTCGTTTCTGTCTCCACCACCACTTCTAGACAAAAGTTTACAGATGGTGTTTTCACTTGGTTCAGCACTGGTTCATTTAAACGTCTATTGTGTTAGTGTGTGAATGTGCTTGTATGCCTGAGATATCCTTTGTCTCTTCCCTCTCTTTATATATACATCTGCTTTGTCTTGTACATATGAGTTTTTAAATAACAAATACATTTTGTGCTATAATGTAGAAATAGTGTACTTAAATCATTTAGCAACCACCCGTTATTTTGTTGTCCAGTGCAATTGAGCCACTTGTTATAAAGCCAAAGACCCAAGCAAAGCATGCCTAGCATTCATTTAGTCAGTCCTATAATACAAAACAAAAACAATTTAAGCAATTTGCTGATTCTCTTCTATTGATTCTGTTTGCTAACAGGTGACCATCTCTCTACTTGTCTTTCCATGTTCAGTTTGCAATTGTACAACTATTAAGTGAGGAAAAAACATAAAATTAAATCATCACATATACTGTTTTGGTTGCTACCGTAAAGATTGTCCCAAATTTTAAAATAGACTAAAATATAATAGGTGTCACACTCTCAGGTAACTCATGTCATAGATAATAATATAATGTATGCACGTTATTACAGTACTTTTGATCTGTATATACTGTATATACTGTCATTTTTATATTTTATATACATATATATATACTGTTTTATATTTCTGTTGTTAAATATGTTGTTTGTATAGCTGGTGAATAAACTAAAACAATTTCCCCCTGGGATTATTAAAGTATTCTGATTCTGATTCTGATAATGCCTTTAATTAAACCGAAAGCCACATTTTGCAGCACAGGCTTTCCATTTTAGCTCACTTTGAGAGTCTTTACTGTGTTTTGCTGTCATTTACAGTTGTGTTTCTGCTCTCATGCGGGGGCTGGGTACGTAGCAGGGAGCAGCAGGCTGTCAACATTCACGCACGCAATTGCAGTTCTATACACCCCATTTCAATCTACCGAATTACAAGTAATGACTTTATATAAGTATAAAAAAAGGTGATGTTTCAGTTCTTTGATGTTCATTCACTCAATTATGTTGTCCTGCTTCTTTCTGTGTCTCTCTTTCATGCTCTCACCCTCTAACCTGATTATGGCCAGATGACTTTCATTCCGCCTTGCTCTGTCTTGACTCCGCCTAGCTCCACTCAACCATCTGGAGTTGCTCCATTGCAGAGGGATCTCAGGGTCCGCAAAAAATGGTCAGGCCAATCAGGACAGCCGGGCGGGGTTTTATAGATGTGACGCAGCGGAGAAGCGAGTCTTTGTGATTCAGACAACAATGGCGGCTCGCATTGAGGAAGCAGGCGTCAACATCGATGCTGCTAGTTCATCCGTTTTGTCCAATCTAGCGAATATTTCTTCTTTAAAAGAACACCAGAGAACGGCTCTGAAGGCTTTTGATGATCAAAACGATGTATTCGCCCGTTGCTCTCATCAGCGTCACCGGTTGTTTTCGATGTGAGTGGTTGAAGTAGCACGCATGACATCCAAATCATAGCTTACTTGAGTTTATTTTTTACTTACAGTTGTGTGCACAGTGATATAATTCTTGATACACACCGATATCTCAACATTGTCATCCCATATTGCCCTTATATACAGTACTCAATACATTACTAATAATAATAACAATATTAATAATTTAATTTGAGTTAACATATCACTACCTCTTGACATTTAATATAGCCATTCAGTTTATTACTTGTGTGCACACAAACATGTATATTGAAATGTTAAAATATTACATGTAGGGGTCTGGTAACACTTTAAGTCTCCACCCCAAGGGAGAATCAGAGAACAGAGCAGAGAACACAGACATAAAGGCCCAGAGACAGAGAGAGTGGGAACAATGTGTTCCTCTCTGCTCTATTGCTCTCCTCATTACCCTTCAAGACAGAAATACAAGAATTCCATTAAAAGACCATGTAGTGACCTTAACACACATGCACATGTGTGAACACACACAAGTGTTGATGTATCAATTAATCACTGTCTGTCACTTGACCAATATAGCCTGTGTATCCTCACTAGACCATGGGAATTATATAAAGTGTGTGTGTGTGTGTGTGTGTGTGTGTGTGTGTGTGTGTGTGTGTGTGTGTGTGTGTGTGTGTGTGTGTGTGTGTGTGTGTATGTGTGTGTGTTATTCCCAACTCTTAAAATGTTGTAAGCTCTAACAGGCTAATAGGTCTTTTTTGTACGGTTTTGTGTGCACGTGTGAGTCCTAGTCAGTATTATGCAGTACTGGGTACTAGTCTTATGTTATTAAACATTAAAAGCCGATGACAGCCTGTGTCCTGGAGCTAAAACTTACACAGTAGGACATACTCATGGACATAAATAAATACACAGTAGCAACCTCAAGACATTTTCGTACAAAAAGGCATTGGAAAGTCCATTTGAGGCTGAAGCCATTTTGTAGTAAATTCTAAAAGAAGCAATTTTGAATGAGGAATTTAATTTATTTTCACACAATAGCATTTTAAAGTAATTGACTCTGGTAGGACCAGTGCTATTGATGTCATGGTCTGCACAAAAACTAAACAAATTCCCTGGCTCCCTGTTCCAAATATCCATTTCATTTTACCATTTTGTGTGAATAAAGTCTTATTTGTTTTGTGTTCTACAGAACATGCACATTTTTTAACTCACATTGTATGTCCAATATTACATATGTATAGACCTTTTCATAAACATTCTAAATGTGTCCTAGTTTGTTTCCTGTTGCAGCAGTGTTAACAAGAACCAGGGCTGTTGCCTGGCAAGGTGTGTGTGTGTGTGTGTGTGTGTGTGTGTGTGTGTGTGTGTGTGTGTGTGTGTGTGTGTGTGTGTGTGTGTGTGTGTGTGTGTGTGTGTGTGTGTGTGTGTGTGTGTGTGTGTGTGTGTGTGTGTGTGTGTGTGTGTGTGTGTGTGTGTGTGTGTGTGTGTGTGTGTGTGTGTGTGTGTGTGTGTGTGTGTGTGTGCGTGCGTGCGTGTGTGTGTGTTTGTCTCCTATCCCGTCATATTTCTTCTTCTACATTCTCTCGGCCTCACACCATCCCATCCTCTTTCCTTCTGGTCTCCCTCCATCCATATATCTTTCCATTGACTGTTCCTTTAAGGTGCTGTCAGCCCTGACATCTCCCCTTTAAGGGCCAGCAGAGCCATGCAATCTGTCTCTACCTATCTACAAAATACAGATGTGTGCACTTGCATGTACACACATTTTTGCACATTCCATGTGTGTATCTCTTCCAGTATATGCATTCATGAGTGTGCTTGCCCCTTTCTATGTATGTGTGTCAGGCTTAATAGTAAGTGATGAGGTAGCCAGCAGGCTAAACAAGCTTTAGCTCAGAGGGGCAACATCACTATCTATCTAAATGCCTAAGAAAGAGATAGACAGAGAGACAGAGGCAGGGATGGAGAATGAGGTTCACAACATTTATCATTTAATAGTGTAAGCAACAACTCCTCTTTCAACAATGGAAGGATACTGTTTTCTGTCAACATTGAAGGTCTAAGTCCAAGTCCAAGTATATAGTGTGGCACAATGTAAAGAAAAGTGACAAGTGAAAGATTCCTTCGCTTGTCTAATACAGTATATTCTTCCAGCATATTTGCTACATACGTTGAAAACTACTCTTACACCCACAGTTTTAAATTTTAATTTAAGATAAGTTAAAATAAATAAGGAAAGAAGGGGCATAATAAATGAGATGATGTTTAAATGCAGGCAGTCACAATCAAATAATCCATATTACTCCGTAATTATGGATTGGGCCTTAAATGTGCATCAGTTCACGTCAGACTGAGCCTCTGTATGTTTGTCTTGGAACCTCTGGGGCTGACAGGGAGGTTAATCCACTATTAAATCCTAGTCAGAGTGTCTCTCCTTGGGGTGCACAGAGAGCAGCAATGTCCCCCGCAACCTCCAAAGCTCTAGAACGACAATCCCCCCTCCTCTATGGTGCCCACTAAAGAGCTTATCATTGCTGGGCATCACAGCACTGCTGAGGTTGATCGGAAGGACTGGATGTTTGCACTGCTGGGTGCCAATAAGTGACACAGGGACACACACACACACACATGGATACAAACCTGCACATGCAGTCTAAAACACAGTTTTTAGATTTTATAAACCTAAATGAGCTGAATTTTGTATTTTGATGCCCCTTGTCTAATGACTGACTGGAAGCGCTTATGCACTTGTGTGCAACTTCTGTTGTTTGAGGGCAAAATTTGCTTTTTTTTCCATATTTTAAATGTTTTGCCGGAGTTAGAGCCTTTTACAGGCAAAACGAGTCATTTTGAACATTGGTGCCACTGTTTAGGCGTTTGAGTTAACAGATTTGAAAAATGTGGATTTTGAGTCGACTACTGCGTCAAAGCAATCAAAAAAAAAAACTGTGTTTAGTTTAGCGTATATATTTTAGAGTCTTAAGAGAGCTAAAATCTCTCTCTCTCTCTCTCTCTCTCTCTCTCTCTCTCTCTCTCTCTCTCTCTCTCTCTCTCTCTCTCTCTCTCTCTCTCTCTGTGATGAATGGAGCCAGTCAATGAGTGGGGTGTAAGGGTGACCTGGCCAAGGGGCCTATGTGTGTTTATGTGTAGTATCTTGTGAATTTACGTGTGTGACTGATTTAATGGATAGCATGTCACCTTGGTCAAGGACCCCTACACGCATACCAACACAGGCATACAAATACACAGGCACACTGACATACACAGTTCAGGGTGGGTAAGGAATGACTGATTTACAAGACACACGTGTGACTATTGACCACATGTACTGTAGCCCGAAAAATGACTGTGTGGGTGTTTCACTCAGGCTAGCATTGTTAATCAATCACTCACTGCAGACCCTGAACTTTGGTCACAAGCAGAGGAAATAAATCTACTGACATGAAGTGGAAGAGTGGGAAAGAAAAAAAGAATATGAAGAGATATTACTTTTTTTTTTTACCAAAGAGGCCACTGCTCTTGTCATGTCACTTTCAATATTTCACTAATGCTCAGGTTAAACATAATAATGAAGTAGATTGATTTGAAGAATTAAGGTGCTTTTTCTTTTATTCATGATCCTTTACAGCAATTACCTGAAAAAGTCCCTTTAAATAAACAGAGAAGGTTTAGTGTCATTGAGAGTGCTGCAGCTATCACAGATTTCTCCTTTATTTGAATATGTTACAAATTAAAGTAATCAACTAAATTGCTTCAGTAAATTGTGAAGACCTTTACACATAATTATTTAAGGTTAATATTTCCAATTACGTTTGATCCATGTTCTAAGTCTAAGACTGTTCTCAAGTAAGGGCCATGTAAAAATGTCTATAATTTGGAAGATGCTCTTCATCCTTACTCCTTCTAAGAAGAGTTACATTTATTAGTAGTGTTTAACTGCTAGACTAATGCACCAATGGAAAGGCATCTATTTACTTCATATATCACTGGGTCTGAAGACAGTGAAAACAACTCTGGGACACATGTGTCTCCAGTCAGACAGCTGTCCTAAATCAACTGGCTCAAAGTCCGAAATGTTTGAATACCCAACCCGAAGACTGAAACCAAGTCTGAAGAAATTAACTGAATTAATTTCATGGTTTCTAGATATTTGTGTGATCATATGAATATTAACTAAACACTGCATGATGAAACAGCAATGAAATAGGATAAACTGGTGTTCAACAAATCAAGGACATACAGCATTCAAATGACTAAACAAAAATACTGGTGTGTGTGTCTGTGTGTGTTTGGGGGGGAGGGGTGATTACAGAGTCTGCGTGGCTATTAAATAGATCATCAAATGTGGCAGGTTTCATATTAGGGAAATTTGCCTTTAAAATGAATGTAAGGATTTTGGAGAGAAAGTCTTAACTGCAACAAAATATATTATAATACAGCATAGTATCATCTGCATATGGATATATTAAAATATTCACTGGTCAAAAGAAAACCGACTGGTGGTGAAGTGTTGAATAAATCATATAATAATAAAAATAAGTGTTTCATCACATGTGTAATACTTGAAAGATAGTTCTGTTTGATTTAATAAAGCACAGGTAACCAGTAAGAAATATTCTGAACTAACTATTTAGTTGAATGCTTTTTAGCACTGAATAGTGCTAGACAGTTTAACCCAAAACAAAATCAAAATCAATACAAATAATCAATGTGATGGACTCTATACTTGCCCACAAAAACTTGGTGGGTTGTCTTGTTTCTCAGTTTGTTGGTTGGTAGGAACTCCAGGTACCCTGAAAAAGTTAGTTTTTCTTGATATGACCCCTTCAATAAAAGCCTTCTCCAAATTTTTTTGGAGACCTAATTTCTGTAGGCAATAAAAAGTGAAATTGTGTAATGACTCATTAACATAATTACCTCAAAAGAAACACAAACAGTGTGCTTTGTCCATCTCTTATCCTCTCTCTCACTGCATCCTTGCTATATTAAGGTTCAGCTATTTTGATGTTCGCCCAGCTTTGTCATTTTTCTTTTAGGTATTATTCCTGTTTCATCACATCTCACTTCAATACACTATAATCATCGACAGAAGACAGAAGTATAGAGACCCGACCCAAATAGTTGTATCACTGTAAAAATCAGAAAATCTAAAGAGTTTAGCTTTGTTGCTCACATTGAAGACAAAAGGATATAACACACACTCATTTATGTTTGCTCTGACAAGCAGAAAGAAGAACATGAAGAGAGCCAGTGGGCATACAAACTTTATTAGTGTACATGTAGAAAGCTACCTGCCTTAGGGGAAAGTGAGACAAATGCAAATAAAGTAAATGGACGGTAAATTGACACAGTTACTGTTCTCCCAATAGCAATTGTCAGGGTGGTAGAGAGGAAGGAAAAGAAAATAAAGATGATTTTATTTCAGTCAGATAAACACAACTGTTGGTCTTTCAGTACTACTGCTTTGGTGGTTAGGGACTGGTAGCTACACACACTGACACTTGCTGAGGGAAAATAATCAGACCCTTATAACCCCATTAATTCTGATGAGAATAAAATGTAAATTTTCACCCAATTCTGTTTTCCACTTAACAAGTAGTTTGGTTTTAAGGTCAGTGACTGAGATCAAGCTGCTCAACAATAACTATCTCTGTACTGTATAAATGTGTATATAGTATATTATACAAGCAGTATTGCCTAGCAACCTGATGTACCTAAGATCTGATTTCAATGTTAAAAATGTCAGTCACTCTCCTCATGACAGCCCCATATTTGACTATTGTGTTATGTGCATTTTTAATTGCTGCAGTCTGTGCCTCTGCAATACAGTGTTTAACATGTCGTTGATAATGATTGCAACTTGTCAAATTGTCAATAGTGAGAACAATGTCAACATTTTGGCTGATCATTGCATTGGATAAAAGCTATATTTAGATCTGTTGTATAGGACTAGGTGTTAATATTCCTCAATACATTCACAATTAAGGCACCGAAGGGACTCTGATGAATTCAAGTGAGTGAGGGCACCTTTCGGGTTGTCAAGTGGGCGCCCTCTTTCATTGGTGTTTCGTTGATTAACCCACAACACTTCCAGAGGGTTAAGCAGTGAGACCCAGCATCCCAGGTTCACTCCCTAGATGCAATCAGCTCACTTGAAGGCCCATGTCGGAGCCTTTCTTCTCATCCACAGCCACTGGCTCCCCCTCTCAGTAGCCCTAGAGAAGTCCTTGACTGCCTGCCTGTGGGCCTTCCCTTACACTCCCATCTCCCTAAGTAACCTGGATGTTGAGGTGGCTGCAAACCCTCTGCAGCCTACTTCCACTGGGCGTAACATTGCCTTCCATCCTTGTTGTTGAGCATCCTCAGCTGCAGGCCTCATCCACTGCACCTTCCCAGTGCACCGTGAGCTATATGATGTAAACAAGCTTGAGCGAGGGTGACCACAGAACAAGGTCCGGTCGCAGGTTGGGAAGCAGAGTTTCTTGTCCAGGTCTGCCAGCAGCTTCCAGTCTCGTGCTCTGCCCAGCTGTCCAGTGTCAGCTCTTATGGTGGCAAGGCTGGCCTGTCCCTCTCGGACAAATAGTGTTGGCTGCCAACAGGACGACAGGGGGAGGAAGGGCATTCACGCCTCTGCGTTGACCCTCCAGCACCACTGCAAGACACCTTAGCACCCGGTTGTGCCGCCAGGTGTAACGGCCCTGGGTGAGGCTGATCCTGCATCCCACCAAGTTGTGCCGCAGTGTTGCCGGACTTAGACAAAGGGGGCACATGGGGTCTTCGCCATACCACTGGCTTAGGTTTGCAGGAGAGGGCAATACATCATAGGCAGCCCTGATGGTAAAGCTCGCCCTTAATGTCTCCATCTCCCACAGATCTTTCCAAGAGATCTTCCTCTTCTCCACTCCTTCCATGCCATCCACTGCCCTTGCTTTGCCTGCGTCACAGCTTTTGTACCGTACCTCCTGGACCACCAGCTTGCGTCTCTCAGCCGGATTGGCCTTACTCCAGCCCGGTGTACTGGCCCGAGACCAAGACCACTCCTCCCCTCATGAAACTCAGCCCACGATTTTCCTGCTCAGTTGAAGCCAACAGGATCCACTACCTTCCGGTGGCCGGGATGGGTGCCGCTTGGGCTAAAATTGTATTGTTCGAATCCAACAACATCATCTCCAGTCGGACCTTGGTGCACTTATACTCCTCTGTCAGACTGGAAATTGGAAGAGCCCAATGCTGCCCAGGCATCTGGGAAGGCCAAGCCACTTCCTTGCATATGAGTTAACCAGTCTCACCAGCTTTCCACATTTGAGATTGGAGCTTCATAGAGGATTAGTGGCCACAGAAGACGTGGGGGTAGTCCATACTGCATGCACCAGAGCTTCAGCTTGCCCAGAAGCAGGGTTCTGTCGATGTTCTCCAGACTACTGGCTACCTCCTTCCCGAGCTGCTCCACCTGCTCTTTGTCTTTGAGGGACGCATCATACCAGCGACTTTGGCTCTTCACAGGTTTCTTGGAGACCGTTGGAATGGGTTCCTTGCCAATGTGGAAGCAGTGGTCTGACAGATTGCCCTTGACAATGGAGATGCTCCTGGACTTGCTCTGCTTGATCTTCATGCGAGCCAACACAATGTTGTCCTGTAGTTTTCCTAGCAGCCGTACTGTGCAAGCCTTGGTCGTGGTCAATGTTGTGAAGTCATCCATATAGGCTCTCGCTTTATAGAGCCATTTGTGTTTAGGTTAAGGTGTTGGGTTAGACATTTAGCAGATAACATAACAATTGTGATAAACCCAGAGGGAATAATTCCACCATAGATCCATACAGTATCAAGTGTGTATCTGTTTTTATTTTTATTCAATTACAATCTATATATATCAGGAACAGCTATAGTATGCATGTTTCCATTTTTATGTCTAGATCAGGTATGCATTATACCAGCTTAAAACTGACTAAAGGTAAATTTGTTTCTCAGACTATTTCTTTTCATCCCCCTTCTATGGATAAATATATGTATAATGTATTTTACTTTAGATAATATCTTTCTTCTGAAAAGAAAAACATAAAGCTAAATGCAAATTAATATCCATATGTTCATCTAAGCTGGCTAGTAGGCCGATGTGGTTACACCACAAAATTATTACTTTATCAATCAAGTGGAGCAAAATGTATTCTGTACATAATTATACATGAAACTGGTTACTTCACATCCAGGCAGTCACTCACACAGGTCCTGAATATCTTGCAAGCATAGGAGAGTGCATGGTCTGTAGGTCTGTATCAGATGACCCTGTGATGTGATTAAACAATGCAGTTCACATCATATATGATTTGATCCAAGAAATAATTTTTCAACACGATGCAAAACCAAAACTGTGCACAACCTGTCTTATTATATCCATCCTTCTGAATCCTTTATTTTTACAGTTTATCTCTTTCAACCCTGTATTCCCTTCTTTCATGGCAGTAATATTAATGAAAAATCTATTTTCCCTCTTGGCAATAAAGAGGCCATCAGATACAAGGGAAGGAGAGAAAGAGAGCATGAGAAACAAAGTGTGTGTGTGTGTGTGTGTGTGTGTGTGTGTATGGGGGGGGGGGGTCTGACAATCGCATTAACCAGACTGCATGGTTGCTTTTTGGGAGGAAATAAAGAGAATAGTGTGTTTTTCTATTTTGTGTTAATGTGGAATCTTTTGTTAACGCCCCTCATGTCTGTTTATGTGCATGCATGTGTGTGAGCTGAGCGAAAGCACTCTGCTGATATTAGCTAGTTCTTCATTCACTTCCTAATGTGATTTCACTCTAGACACCACACACACACACACACACGCACACACACACACACACACACGCACGCACGCACGCACGCACGCGCACGCGCACGCACGCAGACACACAGACACACACAAACACACAGGAATAGACCTTGAATGTCAGACACCCTTTCTTCCATCTCAGTTTCACTTTTCGGAGAATAAGTTTGTTTTTTCTCCACAAATTGCGAAACACATGAATTCAGAGAAAAATTATTGCATAGGAAATAAAGAATATAGGGTGTTTGTGTGCGTATTTGTTAAAAGTCTGTTTCTGCAGGATAATATAATATTGGAGATTAAGCAGAAGGGAATGGTTCAAGGTACATACAAGACAATATTTGCTTGTTTTTTGATGGCTGCATTTATATCAGTAAGCTCCTTACAAAAACATGAATGCACACAATGTTTCAAAAGGATCTTTCGGTTTCTCTGTTATTATTGGCTTATTCCTTTTGGAACAATGCATCTTGTTGAATTTAAATGTATCAAGATGCACACATTGCAGAACACAGAAAGAATATTTTGGAGAAAAAAAGAGTCATTGTCAAACTGGTAATTGCAGTTGATCTTGAACAGAAAATACACCTTGATTAGCACGTATGTCAGAATTACAAGACAGATGCAACTAGTTGTGTGATATATTGGCTACATGTGGTAAAGTGTATACAAAAAGTATATTAAATTGCTTAATTACAAATTAAATCTGGAATTTGTCTGCATTGACACTTAAATTCACAAGCAGAAATGGGTTTTAATAAATAAAAAAGTATCACCAATATGTTGCCCAGGTCAGATTATGTCACACTTGAATTAATATGCATTTATGCTGCAACCAGCGTACAGTTACTACAGTAAAATATAGTGTTTTCTTTGTTTCTTCTGTTGCATATAGTTGTTTACTACAGTGATTAAAATGCTAGAATCCACACAATTAATTGTGGCAGTTGATATGACATGCCTATTTCTTTGATGGTCTGTGACAGTTTATACCACTGTTGTTATGCATTTTGCATTACCACCTCTGACAATAGTGTATTGTAAAAATTGTCTGCTTGTCACCAAGATGCTTTCTTGAGATGGTTTTAAATTTACAATATTTACATTGCCACTTCTACCAAACCTTTGTGCTTTACTACCTTGTCATTTACAAGCAATTTGCATTTTTGCCAGATTGCAGAAACTGCATATGTTGCTACACATTTAAAGCATTAGGTTTTGGTGTTATAGTGTATACAGTAGCACAGATGAAGTGTTTGCATGTGAACATACAGAGATGATTTGCTCTGTAGGTCAAGTATTGTGACACCCTGTTCTTTATAACACGTGCATCATGATTTATGCTCTTACTGTATGTTGGTCTTAATGTAGGAATCATTGTAAATATAAATACAAGATGAGATGGAGAAATGAAGCCCAGAAGGGCAGTGAAATGAAATAAAGAAAGACATTTTACTTATACATAGAGTAAACATAGAGCAAGAGGAGAAAAGAGAGAGGACGGGAGGAGAGAATAACAGCAGGCATCAGAGACAGAATATAAGAAAATACAGATTAGCAACAGAGAGATAGATTAAAGAGATGGTTGGGTGCTTTTAAGAAAGTGACCACCATTCACGCTTTGAGTGGTATTGGACTAGATGAGAAAGAACGAAGACATAGAAAAGAAGTAAGTCAGCTAAGAAATGGGAATCAAGATATGAGGACGGGCCAATTAAAAGAGACAGGCAACTGAAATCAAGTGAAAGCAAATTTCCAGGAGAGATAGAAGCATGTTATGTGGGGTGAAACACAGTTTGAATGAGCAGAAAGCCAAAAAGTATGTTCAGAAAAAAGTTCATGTACAGGAGAGGAACAAATTCAAGTTCACTACTAAATACAGATGGGAGATGGCAAACAAGTGAGCAAATATGGAGAAATAAAAAGATTAAAAGAGGGGGTACGACAGAGAGAAAATGAATACTGCATGAAAAGGAAGAGGTGAGAGGATGAAAGAAATAAAGAGGATGGAGAGATGAAAGGATGAGAGGAGAGGTGATAAAGCAATGGAGGATAAAAGCAAGGTAGGAGCGAGAACAAGAAGATGAAGGAAGAGTTGAGAAGAAGAGCAGAGAGATCTGAGAGAGGGCAGCTTCACGAAACGGAGGGTTGTGGTTGTTTTGCAGATATAAAGCTTAATAAATTACAATGTGGGGACGAAGAAAGACGAGTGCAAGGATGGGGCAGGAGCATATAGGATTAAAGTCCCTTCATTGTGTGAATGTTAAAAATATTTATCTTTATCAAAATTGGAGACATGCTAAAAAGGTGTCCTCGTGTCCTCGTTTGTAGGAGGTAGAGGTCACAGACATACATGGCATATCTCACCACAATCACATAAGCCAGTAAGAGATTACTTTCAACAACTCCCATGTACAAGTATTGCTGAGAAGCAAGTAAGCATCAATCTGGAACTAACAGCTAACTCATGAATAGCAATTTAATTGGTTACAGAAAGAATAAACAAGGTGACGTGCAATACCTAAAGATCCAAGAGATTTTTGTTAACCCATGTTTAAAAGTATCACAAATTTCTCTCTGACTGGGATGGATGGGAGATAATAAATAAAGAATAAATATGTCAGAGGGAGAAAGTGTAGGGTAACAAGTGAGATGGAAATTAATATAGGTAGAAAAGAGAGGTGACATGGTAAAGTGAAACAAAAAAGATCCAAAAACAGAGAGAGGAAATTGGGGGAAAGAGGTGAAAATGAAAGGATGTAAGACAAAAGAGAGGGTAATGAGAAAGTAAAAAAGGTAGCTGCATGAATGCCGGCAAAAAGCAGAGAGGGTAAGAAGAGAGATCTAAGTGGGTAAATGCCACAGAGAGAAGAGCAGAGAGGAAGACAGCAAGTAAACAATGGTGGTTGTAAAGAGAGAAGAAAAAGAAGAAGTTGGGTGACTTAATGTTAAAGGAAAGGCTTGTGTGAGTGGACTGAGGAAGGAGGAAGAGAAAGAGGAGAGATGAAAGAGGAAGGGAGGATGAGGTGAACGGAAGAATGGTAGCTGCAGGACAAGAAAACAAATGTGATGCAGTGGCATAAAGAAGGTTTGGCTCATGTCCATACCTAAAAAAAGCTGGCCTTCCAACCCTCCTCTCTTCTTCCTCATTTAATTCAATTCAGTGTGGAGGACACAGTCAAACTTGGAGTTATTTAACAGAAAGTAAAATGCACAGGTTGTGGATTAGAACAGAAAGTTAACAACATAACCCATATATCATTTCAGTTATAAAAAAGACATGACAGGTTTTTTAGAAATGTGAATTTTATGAGTTATTCGACCAGTGATGAAGAGGTTAAAATAAATTATCACAGGGTATTTAAGCCTATCACTAATATATTCTGAATATTATATTTAATAATATGGATATTTTCTTTGCGCAATATGCACTTCTTGCCATGTTTATGTATCTGTTGTTTTTTCAATATTCTAATCTCTTTGTAACTAAAGGTTAACAAGCTGTAAGGCATTTTGTGTTTTTAATGACAAAGGGGTTATTGTTTTTTCCTGAATATTTAATGTGCCTGGTAATTTGTTGATAATGTCAACACCTTCTTCTCTGTGTTACCACAGGCTGACAGGCTTCCAGGTCCCTCCCCCTGTCACCAGCACAGGAAATGTCTTCTCTTTGAGGTTGACCAGTGACTTTGCTGTTTCTGCGCATGGTTTCAAACTCAACTATGAAGGTGAGACAGTCTATATATGTATTTGTATTAGTGTGTATGTGTCTGTGGTGGTCTGTGATAATGTATAGACTGTGCTTCAATGTTGACATCGATAGTTCAGAAAAATAAACACTACGCAATGTCAGATAAAAGTCCATAGCTCAGGAATTTGGGTGTGAGCCATGTGGGAAAGAAAGAAGGGCATTGAGACAGCAAAGACTCTTTGGTGGAAAAGCAAAACACCACATGTATACCATGAGTATGTATACCATGAGTATGTATACCATGAGTATGTATACCATGAGTATGTATACCATGAGTAGAACCTTTAAAACATAAGGTTTTATGTGTTTCTTTCTGTAACACAAGTCCCCCTTTGAGCCTTTGTGAGTAGTAGATTAATATGTAATAAGTGGGCTATAACACATTATAATGTAATTGTAAGCAGATTAAAGTGTTGTGAATGTACAGTATTTGTCAACAATAAGAACTCCGGACATGTCATATCATACATTCATTCATATTGTATTTATACACAAGCATCTGGTTAATGGTGACAAATACTTGAGTACACACTTATATATTCTTACAAATACTTATATACTATTAAATAATACAGTGTGTCGTAAAACATTTATGTAATATCCTGCTTTGAATGTTTTAAGTGGACTCAAAGTAAGATATTTTTTTAAGTTATGGACATAGACCACATGCTTTCTATTCAGTTCATTTCATTTGAAAGGTCATTCTGATGCTGAAAGTTTTCAAAGAAACTGCCATGTTCTGAACTCAATTCCAATTCTTTGACTCTTTTCCACTCAGCACAGGAAAGGACTCCCTAATGGGTGACAGGTTTATTCCTTTTCAACATGGCATGGCAGGAAAGCATGGGCAGAACATGACATACAAGAGAGTATACTGAAGGCTCTATATAATAGGGTTGCAGAGCCGTAAACACAGAGCTTTTGTGGTCCTTTTCTACCAGAATTTGCTTATCCATCCCTACAAAACATCTTACTTACCGTATAAGCTCATATTATTTAAGCTTAATCAGACAATCTTTCTCTCTCTCACATTTAGGGAACATTTTATACAATGGATTATTGAGGTCAATTTTGACATAAACATTTTAACAAAGAAATAATGCGGTGATTGCTTCCAGAGAGAACCAGGCCCATTCCAGGGGTAGCTGAAGCCCTTTCCCTTTAGGGCCTGAGCAACCACCATTTTCACAGATGAAGAGATATGGTGTTGTGAGAAGTGGTGGTTAAAATTAGAACGCACTATGTATCAGCACCATGTTCTGTGTGCATTAAAGATTTCAGATTAGATTTGGATTAGAAAAACTTTGATGTCCTCAGTGAGGCAGTTAGTTCCAGCGCATAAAACAGAGGTGCATAACAATGCCTATGGGAGGCACACACATGACACTGAGCACACCAACTTAGCAAATAAGTACATTATTATGTAGCTCATTGCTATTAGAGCAGATATTTGGGGTGACAACAGTTGACATGGTGACAGCACAATCCGATCCACATGGTTCAAGTGCATATATGATGCCACATGCCATCTAAAAGGACACAGTGCAAGACATTTACTTAGGAAGTAAAAAATATGCAATACGCAGAGGTATGATATTAAGATTGTAAACTCAGTATACTTCTCTGTTGCAATGTACAGTTTGTATTAAAGCTGCAGAGATACACAGATGGAGTATGAGATGTAGTCATATCCATGTAGTATTTATTTAGTAGTCCTGTGTACTGCTGGGATATTAATACTGAATCTGGGTTATGGCTTATTACAGAATGCACTGTAACCAAGATAGCACTGGTGATGGGTTTTTCAAAAAGCTAAAAGTATAAATGTGTGGAATGAACATTTGAATAGAAGGCACACATTCTTAAAACAGTATTCTGAAGTAGAGTTAGCCATTTAGGCCCACGTTTACAGTTGGGATTGTATCCTCTTAAGACACATATTCAGGCTTTTGTGCTGACGTGAGAATGCCTATTAAAAAGAACTATAGCTTATGTAATATGTCATGTGAATGTGGGTTTTTGTAAAATTCAGTACGCTAACTTTCAGATTACAGCTTGTTTATTCACACACACACACACACACACACACACACACACACACACACACACACACACACACACACACACACACACACACACACACACACACACACACACACACACACACACACACACACACACACAAACACACACACACACAAACATTGTTGGTCTCAGCTGGTTGCTGCTGAAAATATGATACACTGCTTAACGACCTCTCTGTGTGTCCCTATGCATCCTTCTATGGGCCTTTGTGCTCATCTGTATTTAGGATGGATGCTCGCTGGGTGTTCATGTGTGTGCCTGGTGTGCAGCATAGTGATAATGTCACTGATTGCAAATTACTTTTGTTTAAGCATGCACACATGCTGTGTCTGAGTTCATGTGTGTATGTCTGTGAGTGTTTATGCTACTTGTATGTCCAAGCAGTAGTCCCAGATTTATTCATTGGCACAAGTTTCCACTTGCTACTTGGCCCATCTTCATCCTGTGTGATTGTGCATCTCTATGGGCGTGTGTGTGTGTGCGCGCAACATGGAGACAGTTTGCTCCAGGGGACTTATCTGAAGAGCCCCTGCTGCTGATACATTCAGCTATTTGACTTATCCTGTGTGTGTGAGTGTGTGTGTGTGTGTGTGTGAGAGTGTGAGAGAGAGAGAGAGAGAGAGAGAGAGAGGGAGATCAGATCATATTTGGCATTTGCAAAAATGCAACATTATGCTGATTATCTGTCTGTCTTTATATTCAGCATCTCATACTATTTACACAGCTTGGCTTTTAATTTATACAGCGAGGAGGAGATTTCCTCAGAAGGAATGATCCACCCTGGTTTAGACAATTTTTGGCAAGTCATCCTTACTCCATGTAATCCTTCTGCCTAATCTTTTACTGGAGCCATTTCAGATTTTAGATTTTTCGCAGGTATTGCCTTATCATTGCTTTGTCAACAATTGACTTCTTAGAAAACAACCTGCTCATTATCATGGAAGTGTTGTTTGTTTTTCACAAGGATAACTCGTTATCTTAAGTGAAATCACTAAAAATGTGAACCACTAAATACCTCTCTTTTAGAAATACTTGCACACACATGCACACAAACATCTGCCCCCCCCCCCCCCCCCCCCACACACACACACACACACACACACACACACACCCACACACACACCCACACACACACTCACTCTCACCAATACAATTTCAATGTCTTTTTGCTTTGATGAAAGTTTGTATTTTTTCCGGATGAGTGAATTGTCTGACTTTATGCCTTGCTTGCCCAAATTTTAATTAAATCAACACTTTCATTATTGAATTGGATCGAACTCAAAAGTTAGTGTGTGGGTTATAATAAAAATGTCAAATTAGATAACATAAATGCTTATTATCAGGTGAAAATGCAAAAGATCAGATGTCGTTATCAGGGTAATGTATCCAGAAACAGATCCCACAAGTGTAAATGGAATCTAAGAGTTGGCCTAATCCCCCCTTGTGTGATGCCAGCTTTGATTCTGCAATTTTATTGTGCATGCATTATAATTTAACAGAGCAAAACTTGATCGAAACTAATTAGTGTTGTATAAATGTTGTAATAAATAGAGCAAGTTTGAGCATGAGAACAGTGAGCAAATTAGTACTTTGTAGAAGGAGCCAAGGTGAAGTGTGGATTTACCAATAAATTTACAACCATCACCATTGGTCTTGAGCTGCCCCGGTTGTTACTGAAAGAACAAGATCGTGATCAAACTGAAGTTGCTTTACAATGTGACTGGGACCCACCCTTAGGGATGCGGAGCGAAGAAATGTGGAAGGAGTCGACGTCATTTGGGCATCTGATAAGGAGGCCTCCTGGACATGTTGCTGTTGAGTTATTCCAGGCACATCAAACCATAATGTGACCCTGGGGCACAGTCAGAAGACGCTGGAGGGCTTACATATCCCACCTGGCCTGTGAATGTCTCAGGACTCTTGCCTCGGGAGCCCAGGACTAGCTTTAGGATATGTGGATAGGGAGGAGGATGTCTGAAATACTCTGCTTAACCTGATTCTTCTGCACCCTGAGTATGCTTTAGAACAGGGGTTCCCAAACTTCTTCACTCAAAGGAGAAATTTTGTGTCTCTCCAAGATCCAAACTTACAAAAATGCATCATGAATTCATTCACAACACTCGACATTACCCGTGTCAGAGATCTGAACACATTTTTCAGGTTTGCAAGATGAAAAAGACAGGGTAAACAGCATTGTTATGCATTTTACTGTTATTGGCTCATTGGCGACCCAATTAAAATGAATCCATGACCGATTGTTGGTCCCAACCCAAACTTCGGGAAAGACTGCTTTAGAGAAAAGAGGGATGGATAGATGAATGAATTGTATTATTACATTCTAAAACAGAAATACATGAAAAAGGTTAATTCATTGATCGCTCTATCGGAGAGAATTTTGCAATAGACAGGGCAAAGGTACAGTAGTGTGGCTCTATCCTTTTCAGCCTGTCTGCTTTTTGGGATACACTTTGATGTAATCCTTGAACATTTCTTCCCTTTCCTCTGAAGACTGTCAGGTCATAACTTATTCATACACCAGCACATACCATACACTGTGTATACGTGCATGTGTGCGTGAAACAGAAAGAGAGTGATGTATTATTAAGTATGATGTCGGAGGCAGTTTGATATTGTGCTGATGAGACGGAATACTAGATTATCAGCACTTAAACACACACACACACACACACGCACACACACACACACACACACACACACACACACACACACACACACACACACACACACACACACACACACACACACACACACACACACACACACACATACATATTTATTATTTTTGTTTTTTCTTACTCCTCCTCTGTCTTCTTCTGCACCACCTTCTCCTTGTTCATTGTCATTCATTTTCGTTCTTCTTATTGGAATATTAGATTTTACCTTTATTGACTTGTTTGTTAATTAAATTACAAAAAACGGAAGTAAATAGTAAACAAAATAGTAGCATAAATGTAAATAAGAAAATAAGTATAGAATTGAAGATAATGGGTTTTACATCGCCCAACTTAATCGATTATATTCCATTCTATGATCTGCTATACTACTGCTGATTTACTCTGGAGACATCATTATATACGTTTTTTTTCTCACTTGACTTACATAAGAGAACAAGAACTGTATGATGTGCACTCATTACATACAGTTTTGCAATTTTCTCTCTAAGTTAAAGCTAGTAGTAATTCTTGTGCAATAGGTGAAAGCTGTAGCTTTGTCTGAAATGTATAGTGTGTATTGTGGACGTTTATGATCTTAATGCAATCTAGGAGACACCCACATGTAAAGTGAACAGAAGAAAATCAAGAAACTTGTTCCTGCTATACACAGACACATCACATTTACATGACCCGCATTCATACAATATAGATTTAGACACATCCATGTGTTCAGAGGCACGGCCAAACATAGAAACCAGACATACAGACATGGACATGCATACCATACACACGCAGTCATGTAATAATGTTCCTGAAAACATGGACTGGAGAACATGTTCCTCATCCTGGAACACGCTGCCATGTGACTAACCAGTCTGCAGAGATTTCACTTCACTCCCCTCATCCCCACCCTCTCTTCACTCTTTTTCCACCTCTCCTCTGCACTTACAGTACATTATCTCCATGGCTTGTTTTTCTCCTCTCTATGATATAACAGTAATACACTTTTTACCTCTATTTCACTTACTGCAGACAGTTTACATAGTGCCTCGAGAGTACGTATAAACAAAGGCTAAGCTATAGCAGAGGAAGTTAAAAAAGAAAGACATTCAATGGAAAATAGTTAAAGGTGCAAAAGACACAGAATGTTTCTTTTTTTATACTTAACAAAAGGAGGAACAGCTATGAATGTTACAATACCATTTAATCCTTCCCAAACTCTCTTCTGGCAAACCAAACCAGAAATCAATTATTCTGTGCCCATAAAAACAGTTGTTGCCAGTAGCCACAGCGTAACTTTCTCCGTAGGCTACTGTTTTAGAGTGACAAAGAAGAACTGATTGCTAGAAAACCACGTTTTAAAGAGGTCAAATTACTTTTATTTCTCAGGGCTAAATAACATGGTATCAGATTAGTGCAAAGACTTCCGTACCAACCAGTACCCAATCCAGCATGTTGCCTAATATCAGAGGCATTCACACACAAATAATGTTGAACACAAATTAAAGTCAGAGACATTACATCGTATAAAAGTAATTTCATGATAAGTAATGGCCTGAACTCCCTTTGAAGGTGATTTAATAGTAGTAGCTGAATTCTGGTAGAACTGGTGCTCTAAATTCTGACTGAAGCAAGGGTGGTGGAAGTGGCAATGGTCCTAATGGAATTAGATAAAAGTAGGAATGACCTTCTTTCGATCCGTCCAGTCCTTACCCTTCATCTTTTTTATGGGTTTGAAATTGTACTTTTCAAACAAACAGAAGCTGCTGGCAGCAGGCTAAACACTTTGGGAGCTCTCTCTGGCCAGATGTCACTTGCATCGATGGACCCTTCTTCATCTGGGCATTTATCCATCACTTTCACATAGTATCATGGAGTGTTACTTACTCACAGGGGTTTACAGCCAGTCTACTGACCTTCTGGTTACACGCTCATTTCCTGAACCTACTCAGTTACAGGCTTGGTTTAAATAATTTAGATTTTCTAGGTGGGAGCTAGCAGAAATATTCACCTCACTCAGAGGTCAGGGATCACTTTATCAATAGAAGGATGTTTGTCTATAACTTTATGGCAGCTACAGATATAGGAGCGCTAATAAATGATATAGCCCTTTTGGGTACTGTACCTCAGAGTTACAGGCTAGCTTTCTGACATTTTCCTTTTTTCTCTGGTCACATCATCAGCACTTGTCATATTATTATATATTATTAACACATATATGCTGGTGACAATAGAGAATCGTGTTCAAGTTTTGGGCTTGAGAAGACAGGTGCTGTCATTCATAGATTATGTAGATTGGATTTTTTTTTAAATAAAATAAAACACACGCTCATTTCTACTGGCTTACCCTCCTGAAAATATTAAATGTTTGGCTACCATGGAGTTTTCTATTTAGAGTCTAAATAGTGTGCAGCTGTTGTTACGTCTACTTTCTCTTCAAAGTCACACTAAAGAAAAGCTGATTGTTCATGTCTTTTTAAGAAGATAAGACACATTTTTAGTGAAGATCCTTTTTAGTGGAAAGCAAACCCTATCAAGGCAATCATAAATCATAAGGTTTCCCTTATTAAAAATGTCATGAAACTTTACATACTATACATATGACAAAATATTATTATTAAATTGTTTATCCCTAAAATGGACATTCACCGTAATAAACTTATTGTGAGTAGTTTTTTTTTTAATCACAGTCTGCGATAAAAGTGATTATTGTCCCATTCTTAAATACAGCTACAGTATGGCTCAAGCAAAATGCTGCACTTTATGCATAAATCAACAGCTACCAACATCTTGTCCAGTGCCATTTTTGTTTCGTCACCACTTCTAGTTGTGTTAATTTTAACTGCAGTGGGATGAATGAATGAGCAGCAATGAAGGGTATAGCACACTTCTGAACAAGCAGCCTAGAAAACAAGGAGGAAAAATAAATTACTCAAAAATAAGGGGGCCAGGATTAAGGCCATTTGCCTGTTAGATTATTGCTCCCTCTAGGTTCATAAAACATGTGGTCTATAGCATCCCTGGTCATCTGTTGAAAAAATTAAACAGATTTGATGCAAAAGCATAAAGAAAGAGTGTTGTTTTTGTTTAAATAGGGTTTATAGCTTTCCACATAGAATCCAATAAACAAACATCTTTCATTGAGAGAAAGCTTTCCTAAATGACTCATCTCCTACCTCAATTATGTTTCAGGCTTGATCACTATTTGCCAGTCACAGAAGTAAACAAGCCAGACCCATTCAACCCTCACATTGATGAGTCTGATCAGACTGCTGCATGCATGGCTCCTGAAACTGGCTCCGCAGAGAAAACACTTTCACTGAAATGTGAAATTTGAATGATTGTGCAGTTGATAGGCAATGTTCCGGTTAAAACTGAAATATAGGGTCTCAATGGGCTTAAACCCAGTAAAAAAGAAAAGAGAAGAAAATAACTTCCAACTACATTTAGAGGCCATTAAAGGAGCATTCCACCATTTGTTTCTTTGTGTGCCTGATCCCTTATCAGCACTTGATTGATTTATTTTGACTCTAGTCTGTTTGACTCGAACATGATCTGAGTGTAAAAGTCAAGTTCGTGTGTGTGTGTGTGTCTATGTGTGTGTGTGTACGCTTATAACTGAGGGCATGCATCAATGGTGTATATTTCACAGTGTTTGTGTGTCCACACGTGCATGCGTATGTGATTGAGGTGCTGGCTGTGGCTTCTCTGATCTTTATCAAAGAGACCTGAGGGGACAAATAATATCCACTCCTATTTATCATCCCTCCATCTTTCCGTCTGTCTGTCTGTCTTCTTTCTCACTTTCATTGATCATTCAGTCGGTCTCTCCTTCCCTAAATTCAAAAATTGAATCCAGGTCAGTTAGTGGCATAACAAGAAGGAGAAGGTGACCCTAATGGTGGAGGTTGATGAATTAGCTGAACCTAAATAAGCTGGAAGTTGGTAATACATAGTAATACAAAATAATAATACAATAGTAATACAAAATAATAGTACAAAAGTACATTTTTGTTGTTTTGACATGTTGTCATTGCAAGTACTGGGATTTTATAAGAACATAGCAGGAGGTGAAGCTTTGAGTCTCCCGGGCCCCTATTTGTGATGGGAGTAGAATTTTGCACAGTTGTTTATTATGACATTGTCTTTTTGCATGAATATTAATATACTTTAAGTTTATATAAAGCCCTTGATTTTCGCTTCCCCATTGAGCCAGTAAACATTCACTTTAACTTTCCGTGGAAGAATGAAAAGCCCAGGACTACAAGTGAGTATCATCAGAACAGTTGTTTTTGAAAAACATAAGAAAGTATTGAATGCAAAATGTATTAGAGATCTTACTGATCTTACTGTGCTTAACCATTTAAAAGTTATCTATGTAACTACCAGAAAACCCTTGTTATTAGCAACACCAATGGTGAACTGTAGTCAGCATCCTGTTGCCCACACCTGCGGGCTTGCACATTCGTTAGCCATGGGCAAGTATCGGTCAAAACAGAGGGACTGTACATAGTTGGCCAGCATTATGTTGGTATAATGCTGTAACATGAATTACAATCACATTTACAAAACTGCTTCTTTTCTGTTTGCAAATCAGTCCATTAGCCAGTGCCAATGCCAATGTCTCAATTTTTAAGTAACATTACAACCTGGTCGCCCATTGGCAATAAAAAAAATAGATTGAGATTAATACATTTAAAAAAATATATACTTTTAGGAATTATACTGTTTAGTGTTTAGGTGAATGAAATGCAGATTCTAGTGGTAACATATACTGTATATACACACACAGTCTCCTTTTCTTTGCGTGTGCGTGTGTGTGTGTGTGCGTGTGCGTGTGCTTGTGCGTGTGCGTGTGAATTCCCATGATTATATTGTATAGCAGGCAAGTGTGAAGTATGTGAGATTTGAGAAGGGAGGATATAAGTAAGATGGGAAATGAACAAACTGTATAATATAAGGAATAATGTTCTCTGACAACTGTAAAATAATATAGAAGAGCAAATCTGCAATGAGACATCAGAAGAGAGGAAGGAATAAGACAGGAAATAAGAGAAGAGGAGCTCCCTGTAATAATGCAATGTTTTCTATGCTTTCTAGTTGAACAGGTGAAATCAATGATGTAAAGATGTGTATGTGCGAGAGATAGTGAGTGTGTGTGTGTGTGTGTGTGTGTGTGTGTGTGTGTTCATTATCTACAGTGTGAATGCAGCTCCTCACTGTTCCAAATGCTGCAAGGTCAGCTTCAACGCAGGGGCATCAATCAAAAACAATCACACTCACACACACACACACACACACAAACACACACACACACACACACACGGACACACACACACACACGGACACACACGGACACAGGAGGTGGGAGAGCTGATTGTATGAAACAAAATTTTGAAATCATGTCTCTGTCTACTGATCTTGGACTTTTGATTTTGCTTTATTGCCATGGAAGGCAAACACATTATGTCCCAAAAGTATCAAAACAATAAAAAAAATCATGAATTATACAAACATCAGTAACCACCGGGACCTACTCAAAGACAATTTTTGACAATTTTCAAAAGTATTTGCACTGTGTAACTGTCACATATCTCATCATATGAGCTGCCTCGTTGTACTACTTCAAATATTTAACTATAGAATGCATTATTTTTTATTTTCTTTCATGTATGCATCAAATACATTTACAGTATGTGTGTATATGTATTTTGCATGATTTTACCCTTATTTTGTTAATGACAGGTTACATAGGCAAGGGCTTCCAGATCCTTATTATCTGGATAGGCAGGATACTAAAAAAGTAGTCAAAGAAATTATTACGGCAACCTTTTAATACATAAAGCAACAAACATTAAGTAAGGTTTTTCAGTGTTATGAAGTCCCATTTCTTTCATATGGAAAGAAATGGGACTCAACAAGGATCCTCAGCATTGTCAAAGAGGTGTTAGTTTGTATCTGGATCATTGTATATAATTCTCCAATTGTACGGTACAAATAGCTGCCGAATCTTTTAGTGTCAGGCCTTCAACGACCACATAGTCTATCAATTTGATGTCCTGATAATGTAATTACATTAAATGCATGCCAAACGTCTTTGTATCTGGCTAGGCAGGATACTGTAGGTGCCTCACCACACAAAAGACCAGAAAATGACAGATTAATGTGATACCTAGATAAAACTAACCAATTCAAAGATGGGTTTTTATGAAGAAGCTGCCCAAAGTTTTAGTGCCTGCAAAGGATAGGTGTCTAACATCAAAGGTTGTCCAAAAAAAATCGTTGTCAGTCTGATACTTGGATAATGGGATCAAATAAAGTATTTGAGTGACTATAGCTGCAAAAAAAAAAAAAAAAAAGCGAATTTGACACTAAAAGAAGTCCAGGAAATTATATATGGGCCTCCTATCCTACCTGAATGATATTAAACTTGATGATGGAATTATAGCGAACGGCTATCAAACCCCTTTGTGCCAGGACAGGATAGAAATTACATCAAATGATATATTGTTTTGATATTCAGGTCTGTCAGACAACCTGGCTAAAATATAGGCTGTGCTTGTGCATAGTTAGTGTTAGTCTGTGTGGAAGTGTGTGTTGAAGTGTGCATTTGAGTGTTTGTTGATATTAATAAGGCCTCCTAGCCAATGTAAGTCCATTATTCAGCGTTATTTCAGCCAACCAATCAAATGGCCTCCCTTCAGGGTCACCACCTCAGCCCATCCAATCAGCTCTTTCTGCCAAGCAGGAAAGAATGTCACCTGATTAGCATACACAGAAAATGGGCAGGATCATGCTGACATGGCAGTTTCTAATGCCGTGAGTCAAACAGCACTCTGAGGAAGGATTTAGACAAATCATATCCCTCAACACTGTCAGCCAATCAGAAAGGATTTTCCCCCAAATGTAACATATATCACCAGCTCAAAAATGTGATAAGGAACATGAACTGAATGATCTCTAACCTTGTTTAGCTGCCTTTCATCAGCAGATTTCATTATTTATGAGCCTCCCATGGGTTTTTTCTCTAAATAATCATCAAAATGATTGTTTAAACGACTATCAACACTGTAATGTCAAGCACTTGTGCTCTGCTTTTAATAGGTATATTTTGTTATTATACTGTCCCACTGCCTCTAAAATACACTTATTTTTATTTTTTCATGTTGCACACAGACCATTTTATGTCAATATCAATGTAAAAATAAGTAAAACACTGTAT
>NC_139838.1:18728998-18753998 GCF_963691815.1 Echiichthys vipera | reverse complement strand
GTGTGGTTTATTAGTAAAGTTTATTCTTGTCCTTGACTCATAAAGGGTCATAAAAGACTCCTGACATAATCTTGATATTGGGTGATTCCCTGAATGCTCTGAATTTTAAAGGCAACATACTATCACATGCTATGTAAATACTGTGAACATATCAAAATGCTCAATTCCAAGAGAAATACACCCTACAGGAACTGTACCTTTAAACGAGCCATCAGGACTCAGTGACAGCCATTCATTTAGCAAGCCATGGTCTGTAGTTTTTTTTTTTTTTTAGATCCAGTTATAGATCTTCTCTTAGTTTAAGAGTCTAGAAATGTTGTGCTTCTGACATAAGGACCATTGTCCTTGAGCTGAATCTACCATTCAGATCTTTTGTGCCTATGTAAGCAATGCTCTAGTTACTTTTACACTAAAGTTTCCGTGCCGTGCTTCGCCACAAGGATTCAACTTCACACTCAAAGAAAATTTGT
This sequence comes from Echiichthys vipera, assembly GCF_963691815.1. Lineage (NCBI taxonomy): Eukaryota > Metazoa > Chordata > Actinopteri > Perciformes > Trachinidae > Echiichthys > Echiichthys vipera. Next base: position 18,753,528 of record NC_139838.1, on the reverse strand, counting down.
CTGGAATAGTCTGTTATATCCCCTGCTGTTCCTCTTATTGGACTATAGATGGTGATGGTCGGAGGAGGCCAGAACTGTGGGTGCTAGTTGTACCACTATGCAAGTGGTACAACAAGCACCACTATTGCATATCTTGCCTGACCTCTTGCTGTGTAGTGGTTTGTTATCATCGCACGGTGCTTTGTCCTAACTACTCTGATCAAGCAGCGACTGCTTATGAACTCATCTCTACCCCCACAATAAAAAAAAAAAATCCTTATCACTCTCTTTGAAGAGGACCTATTAGGCTTTTCCGTCTTTTCTGACCTATGGATGCAGTTATAATGTTTTGTAGTCATGTTTAATAATACCAAAGTGTCAAATAATGAAGTACTTGCATTTAGACATGAGTCCTGATGACTGTCAGGGTTGGCTGTGCTCAGGTCTGAACGCTTTGGTCTCTGTCTCTATAAGAGATTTCTCTGAATGTCCGGGATTTGTCTAGGTAGAAGAATCCTGACTTCCCTATTGGTCATGCTGCTACACACAGACTCAAATTGCAAGCTGTGAGTTTGGTCACTTTTATGCTGTTTTTTGTTTATTTTGGATGTTAGCCTGTTAAAGTTAACGTTAGCATGTTTCCCGGTACGCAGCATAAAGAGTTGACCAATCACAGCTGAGCAGACCAGCCGTCCAATCAGAGCACACTGGGCTTTTCGGGAGGGGGGGGCAGAAGCTCAGACAGTGCCTGCCACACACGGGTACTGCATAGGTGCTGCAGCAATGGACAATATGAGAAATACGTACAATGTGTATTTTTTAAGATCAAAGTGTGTAAACCTATTGTAGTTGATCGGAAAATTACAAATATTACCCTGAAAATTATTATAATGGCATCTTAAAGCTCTATTAGAAGAGTCATGCAGTAGTTTAACACAGATATTTGTTGTTGGTTTAAAATAGATTGGAAAATAGAAACACTGCTTTACTTTCCTTTTTAGTTCCCTTCCATCAGTCTCTCTTGCTTAGCGTTTACTCAGCATAGTCCTTGACAATGGGCTTTTCAGTGCCATTTCATATTTTATGCTGTTAATGCTGTTAATTTTGTAGAGAAAGATGTCACAATTTTCAAATGGCGGATATCTCATCTTGGTATATATCTTTTCTTATTAAAAAGCACACAGCCATGTGGAAAAATTTCATATTATCGTATTCATGATTGTTGAGCTGTCATACCTAGAATTGAAGAAATCGCCTGATTCCTAGTACAAATGACAGTTGACTGACAGCTCTGCAGCAACTTTGTAACAATGTGGGATTTGTTGGAGAAAAAAGTTTCCACTGTCAATAATACAAATATATGGATGTAGTATAGTGCAGCAACCTTTACACACCATTGTTTCCAAAACTAAAACTAAAACTTTTGGAAAACTCAAGTTTCTCAGAGTTTTGCTCTACAAATTGAAAGTTTTGTGTCTATATGTGCTTGTGATGAAATGCTCCAGTTGTTATACGTTTTCTGCCTTGTAGATACCACAAGTTTATATTTGTATCTACTGTATAATTAACTAATCAAAACAGTGTTTGTTTTGAAATAAATTTAAAGCATTAGATTATTTTTTTTTATACTGACCTCACAACAGCAATGAAGTACACACATATACAGTGCCTATAGAAAGTCATGATACCGTTTTGAAATAGCCACTTTTTTGTTTTACAGCCTGAAATGATTATATATATATATATATATATATATATATATATAAACAGCGTGATTTACTCATTTTGCCTTACAACATTCAAGTGAAAGATTTTTTTTTCAAAATTTCTGAAGATTTATAAAAATGAAAAACTAGAATAGCAGGGTTGGAAAAATGATGAATGAAAGTCCCCAGATGTAATACTTTGTGGAGGACCTTTTTCTTTGATTACAGCCATCAGTCTGTTTGGATCTGTCTCTACCAAATTTGTGCACCCAGATTAATGAATATTTCCCCATACTTCCTGCAGAACTGTTTAGTCAAATTCTGTGGTGAGCGGTGATGGACTGCACTCTTCAAGTCCATCCACAGATGTTCTGTAGGATTCAGGTCAGGGCTCTGACTAGGCCACTCTGGGACATTCACCTTCCTGTGTTTTGGGTCGTTGTCCTGCTGGAAGGTGAACCACCTGCCCATTTTAGTGTCTAACAGAGGGCCGCAGGCTTCTCTAAGAATTTGGGTGTACTTCCATTTTCCCTTTAATCCTGACCAATTGCCCAGTCCCTGCTGAAGAGAAACAAGCCTACAATATAATGCTGCCACCACCATGCTTCACTTTAGGTAGGGTGTGTTTTGGGTGGTGTGCTGTGTTAAGTTTCTGCCACTTGGAGATCAGCCCCAAAAGTTCAATTTTGGTGTCATCTCACCATATAACCTTTTGCCACAATATATCAGAATCTTCGATATGTTCTTTTACGAGACTCGGTGTGACATTTTTTCAGAAGAGGCTTCTTTCTTGCCACTCTGGACAGTTAATGCCTTTGAAATATTTGTATATCCTTCTCCTCACTTGTGCCTATCCACAACTTTATCCCGGAGCTCTTTTGAAAGCATCTTTCCAACCATTGTGAATTATTCGTGTTACCATGCACTACTAGGAGTGGAATCCTCAAGGAACAGCTGATTTTATTCTCAAGTAATCAAAGCAGCCACAATTGATGTCAGGTAGAGGCCAATTAACTTGGTGTGTAATCTGGAAGGTGATTGGTTATACCTGAGGATGTTTATAATGTTAACTCTAAAAGGACTGATCTCTTTTCCAACCTTGCTATTCTAGTTTTACATTTTTTTTAATTTTCAGAAATTAAAAATTGTTTTAATATTTCAGGCTGTAAAACAAAAAGAGTGACCTTCAAAAGGGTAGGATGACTTTCTATATTTCTATTTCTACTGTATAGTTGCTTTATGAGGCTGCATAACCTTAAACACACAGATTACCACACAGTGTTAATGCGAAAATAATCTAAATTGTCAGTGTAATGTTATTTTGAAACTAAATCAACCTATGCAATAAAATGTTATTAACTTAATGGACTGAAAGTGTTTTATGACATGTTTTTTGTTAGTCTATAAAAAGAGTTGGTCAAAGTTAATCTAACTGACAGGCAACTGACTCAAGTGCCCCAGAAAACAAATCTGTTTGTTAAAGACTCTCCAGTCTGTTCTGTTACAGTCCTTATTACATCTTTAATGAAAAATGTCTTGAAGAGAATTTCTGAATGTCATTTTTCAGATATAGTAAATAGAAAGCCGTGTATTGTACATCGTTTCCGTAGCAGTGTCTATGCTTTATTTTCAAGGGTTTCAGCATCTAATATGTTCGGGTATCAAACGTGGTTCATCTTTTATAGAAGTTATTGCTGACGGTGGTGTAAAACTTCCAAACTCATTGGATCATCCCTCTCTGTCTCTGCCTCTCTTCTCTCTTTCTCTTTCTCACCCTTTGTTGTCGCTGTCCTTTACTCCCCCTCTCCAATACTCCAGTCTTTGGTGTCATCTGTCTCACTAAAAAACTCTGAAAGCATGGCAGCATTCTGTCTTTTTTTTCTCTAGAAATTTTCTCTGATTTTTACCCACCACTCTCCCATCTCACTTATTACCTTGATCGTGCTCTCTATACCCGGACTCTGCTGTAATTGCTTATCTGGGGAGAAATAAAAAAGCCAGGTAAATGGTTATGTGTGTGTAAGTATGTGTGCAGCAGAAAGGAGTAGCTGTATGCTGGTGTCTCAGGCCTGTGTCAGTGTGTGTGTGTGTGTGTGTGTGTGTGTGTGTTTGTGTGTGTGTGACAAATGCAGATAGTTCTACAGATGGCCCATAAAAGCAGCAGCTTGTAATGAAGCAACTGAGACTGAAATCATGGTTATGGTAAACTGGGGAGATACAGAGATAGGGAAAGAGGGGCAGAGATAGATGGATAAATAGAGAGAAGGAAGAAGTGAGGGTAAGAGAGAATAAATAAGAGAGGGCAGGCAGCAATAAACCATGAAAAGGAGTGTGGTGTAGCCGCTGGCTACTGAATAAACTAGTGTAATGAAACTATGTGATGTTCACAATAAACTAGGGAGAAAAAGTAAGGAGGAATGAAAGCATGGGCAGAATAGGTGATATAGTGGTATGGATGGAACCGGGAGAGGGAGAGGCAAGGAGCTGGCAAGTCATCAAAGTTTTTAGTTGAGGAGGAGGGAGCAGGGGAACAGGAGGGAAGGGGGTGGGTGGAGTGTGACAGGAAGGGGGGGGGGGGGGGGGGGGGGGTGGGGGGTTAAGAAAACAGAGGCTATGGAAGAGAAAGATAAAAAGGTGCCAAAGAAGAGGCAGATTCCGAAGAAAATGAGGAAAAAAGAGAGAAAGAGTGACAATGAGGCACAGAAATAAATGAGAAAAATATGTGATTGCACCGCTTAAAAATCGCATGGCTAAGATGGGAAAGCGCGCTAGTTGTTGGATTGTGATAGTACCCTGAACCACCAACAAACTCTATGTGTCTGGGTGTGTGTATGTGTAAGTGTGTCTGGACACTGAACACCAAACATCCTGACACTGAGTGGGGCCACACTAACTGGCAAAATCGATAGGCCAACAGATCGCAACACTAGGCCAACCTGACATCCAATCACAATACAGCACAGGGGGTCGCCAAAGTGATGGATGACTCTGGGTGTGTGTGTATGTGCATTTGTACTGGTGTCCAAATGTGTCCTGTCAGTGTGCGTTTCTCTGTAACTGTGTGAAGATAAGAAGGATGGCGTTCGGAGGGGGGGTCTATCAGGGTCTTTAGCAAAACGATTTTGCTCTGTTGTTTATATTGTCCATGCTCTGTGAGCAAGGGTGAATATAGCCTCTAAAGAAAACCTTAAAAATAAACTTTATATCATCTAATCACTGTTTTTGTAAACTTATTTAAAAGAAAGTTATTTTTGTTATTACATTATTTTTGTACCAGTTGTATCTATTTTTAAACGATCCACAAGCTTTGGTCTAGTGGACCCCATCAAGATGGAGACTAATAATAAAAAGGTAGTAAGCTTCAATTAAAGGGAACATAAAGACTGTGTTTGTGTGTGACCACTGACAAAATGTCCCCATAATCCTCAGAGTAATCAGAAGCCCTGTGGCAGATATAGAGAGGAGGAGGGTATAATTGAAACGGCATGGCAATAAGGTAATTGTATAAATGAATCAAATAGTCAACCAAGAATCACTCAATCGTTTGTTATGCTGGTATTAAATCTGCTCTACCCACTGTCTGCTTTGTGAATGATAATTACAGCTTTTTGCCGTTAGCATGGAGAAGATTCCACTGCAGCTTTTAATTTTAAGATTATTGTGCATTTCTTTGAAGTTTGTGTGAAGTGAAGGTTTTCAGATGACATTTTGAGGAAAAGAGCAGCTCAACTCCCATTCGGGAGCATACTAATCTTTCTCACTACCACTATTCTTCTTTTCTCTCAAGCCCCCCCCCCCCCCCCCCCCCCCCTTATACTTTCTCCATTCCTCCCTCTCTCCCTCCCTCTGTCTGAGTAGTTTCAAAGTTCTATCTATCATTCTGGGCATCCTCTGCCTCTCCGTCTCCGTTTTTTTCCAGCTCCCCCTCTTGTTGTCTCTCTCTGCTCTTGCCTCCCCCTCACCCAATCTGTCCCACCAACTCCCTTTGTGTCTGAACAGTTTCATCGTTGTATCAATCAAGTTCAAAGAATAAGACTGGAGTTGGTCCCTGTTCTCCCATCTACTTCCTGGTTTATGGCTTGTAATACCCCCCCTCTCTCTCTCCCTCTTGCTCTTTCTCTTTCTCTCTCTCTCTCCCTCTCCCTCTCTCTCTCTCTCTCTCTTTCCCTCTCTCTGGTGTGTCTGTGTGTGTGTGCGTGTGCATGTATGTGTGTGTGTGTGTGCGTGTGTGTGTGTTTGTGTCTGTGTGTGTGTGTATATGTGTGTGTTTGTGTGCGGATGTTTATATGCACCCTTGTGCATATGTCTTAGGGACAGGACTGTAAATGTATCTAGAGGGAATAATGTGATTAACTATAAAACACTCTGATATTGTTCCCCTCCCTCTCTCCAGGGTTGAGTTTAGTTTGCTTTGACTCAGAGTTCAGTCAAAGTATCCTTTTACAGCCATTGTGTTTGGCAATATGTATTATAAATAACTATAGGTTTAGGAATAAGATTTTAGAATGGGCTGTGACACTGTAGGTTTTTAAACTGCATCATCTCAATGCAAGTGTCTCTGAGTAGTTGTGACAGTAGATGCAGTATGTGGACTGGGGCTCCAAAGTAGTCTCTGGATTGGGCACATCACTAAGCAAGAGCTGGGTTAGTATTTGGTTGAATGACAGTCGGATTAGGGCAAATGCATAGTTAAACATTTTAGTGCAATTAATTAAAAAAAACAAATTATTTACTAAAATAAACTAATAAATCCTTTTCCCTTTCACTTTTTCTCCTGTCCTCTGCAGAACTTCACAGTACATCTTGTGGAAATCCTGGTGTCCCACCCAAAGCAGTGCTAAGTGGTGGCGGCCGTTTTGCTGTGGGAGACCGTGTGCGGTACAGTTGTGTTCCTGGTTACGTCTTAGATGGCCATGCCACACTCACCTGCATTACCAATGCTGGAAACACCGCCGTCTGGGACTTTCCTGCTCCAATTTGTCGAGGTATGGACAACTAAACCTGTATGTGTATGACTGTATATGAAGAGTTTTATTCCAAAGCAAAGAATAGTGGATTGAAAACACATTTCAAAAACAGAAATGGAACAGGCTACTATCAATTGGTGTATTATTTAAAGAACACTTGAACATATTGTAGAAATATTGATCTCCGTGAAATGCTTTGAAAGAAAACCCTTCATATAATAAACATGTTTACGTGTGTCTGTGAGACAGACAGAACGACAGGCAGACTTTGTGTGTGTGTGTGTGTGTGTGTGTGTGTATGTGTTTCTGAAAGCGAGCCAGGCAGGCAATCCAGGAATGCTTGTCTGTATTGTGTGTGTGCTGATAGTGTGAGTGTCTTTTTATGTTACACAATATATAATCAAAGATGTGTGTGGGAGATAGGCAAACATGTCGAATGCTCTGTTCTCTATTGTCTATTTTTGGATTTTGGGGTAGGTGTAGATAGTGTGTGTACATGGTGCTGTATGCTGTGACATACTACAGTGCATATGCTGAGGAGAAACTCTGTTTAATTTTATGTATTGATTCTGGCATACATCCCCATATTGTGTAGGTGGATACAACAAAACTAGCAACTTGTATGTGTACATGTAGTCGTGCACAGTTCTCTTTAAAAATACATTTTTAAGTAATAAGCAATACATATTATATAATTATTGAAATGATTACATTAAAGCTCATTAAATCCATTTTTTTTATATTTTTGTATATATATTTATATATATTTGAGTAACTCTCAGTATGCAGAGAGTTGTTTGTAAATCTATTCCTACTGAGAATCACACCCACAATCTGTAGATTTTTGCCCCCTTCAGCCCCGGACAGCTCATTGTTTTTCTACACCAGACCATATGTTGAGTCCCGATGGCTCTCATTGGTCCCCATATTGTGCTGCAATGCAAGCTCACCCAAAAATAGAGCTGGAATAAACTGCCTGCTGTTAAAGCGAGCCAAACATGTAGCAAGCTGATAGTATTATGAGTAGTTGGTTACAATTGACAGGTGAGGACAGAGGACACCTGTCTGTTTATTTTTAATACTGGATGAGTATATAGGCAAGTAAGTGATTGCTAACCATAATCACATAAGACATAAGAAAGCCTAATTAGCTGATTGTCTTGGATCGTATATGGCCTACTCAAGGCGCTTTCACACTACTTGTCACATTCACACAGACATTCATACTGATGGCAATGGACATACTACAATCTACATACCAATTTATCTAATCTAACCAATCACACCACATTCACACAACCATGCGCAGCAAAGGGAGCAATTCAGGGTTCAGTGTCTTGCCCAAGGACACTTCGACATGATATATTAATAATAATAATAATAATAATAACAGTACAGACAGAAACAGAGCCTGTTTGTCAAAACAGGGCATTATGAAACATCTGCCGCCAACATTCGTGAGTGTGGACAGATAGCAGCTGCATTGGCACCCCAGTATCTGGGAGGGATTGTGCTGACAGAAAATGAAACTGATTGGTGATTTAAGGTGTCAGGACTTTCACCAAGTTGACACTTCAACAGCAAGAAAAAGAAGATCCGCTTTGACAGCCTTTACACCATATGCTCCTGATCACAACACGCTCATAAGTGACCACACCCTTAAGCTGCGTTCAGACCGGATGTGATGGATGTGATTAAGTTGTAAGCATCACAAGTAACGCATAGCTTGATCATTTCTGGACCATCGCTTCAATCGCGTGTTTGGAGCACCGAAAAAGGCAGACGAGGCAGTTAGGTAGCAGCCTTTCTACTATCACACCAATAGCAGTATTTCTCTAAAACCTGTCCCTCACATTCCATCTCAGTGAAAATGTCACCCATCGGTCCTACAATGGCACAGGTGGCAAAGCAAGGATGTGAACTTTCCCGGGGAAAGACAGTGGTTGAGTAAAGATGCTGCCACTTCACCTGAATGAATTCTAGTTTTATATCTGATCAGCAACACAGAGTCAGTCGCCCAGGAGAGCAACACCCCTTAACACACAGGAGAAGGCACAGTATACACTTCTCAGATGAGGCACCAACCAGGAGAGAGGGGGTGGATTCACAGTATTGAACTTGGAGGACTATCAGTTCATGGCATGAGAACTCCTTAGTGATAATTGTGCAAGTTATAAACAAGATAGAAAACACCAACCACTACAAAGAAAAAAAGAGAATGAATTGCGTACAATCAGCTTAAACTAAGAAGCTGTAGATCACTTTAACACCAAACCAAGACTAACTGTCCGCAGTAATGATTTGGGGGACCCCTTCAATTAGGACTTAATCTACACTTGTCTTCACTCACCTATACAGCAAGAAATACATCTTTCAGTACAACTATTTACATGTTATTTAGTAGAAATATGGTTTAAGAAAGCTGTTAAAGAGCCAGTTCAATCCCTTTTTTTATCCAACTTCCAGTGGCTGGGAGTCTACCGGCCCCTCCAGTTTCCTGACAGGGCAGTCCAAATTCCACTGCAAACACGCCCATTCAATTGCTTCCTTCACAAAAACACATAAGATATTGTGTGAAGTACACTGAAATCCTGATTTTCAGCGGTGGAACGTAACTTCTTACAATTACTCAAGTACTGTACTGTATATTTCATATCAATAATCTTAATTAATTATTTTTACACATTAAGTCACCAAGCAATATATAGTCATTTAAATGACGTCCAACGAATAAAATGTATATTCATCCTCTATTGGGAATCATGCTTTTATTGATGCAAAATGTAGAACCTTTTTTTGTAACTGAGTTTCTTTACACTGTAGTAATACAACTTTAAGTAAACATTCTGAATATGTCTTCTACCTCTACCATGGATTTTACATTTCACCTTAATGACTTGGAAGTACACAAGAACACTGTGTATCAGCTTGTTTCAGCTCTTCACTGAAGTAACGCTGTATTGTAGGTTAACACTAAGAGAAATAATCAAACCGAATATACCATGTTTTTATGGCTACATTCTTCCATCAAATGTAAATGCCTGCTGTTGTCTTTTTCTACCTCCCACCCTGAAGCTATCCATGTGTTTCACTGGATTTCTATGACAGATTTATGACATCTATGCATTTTTTTCCTTGTTGTTTCCATCTGTGTAGCTGGCATTTTTAACACCCTCCATGGTCTGTGACATTCACACAGCCCGACATAGCTACATCGGGGCAGGCAGACCTGTGCTGTAGCACAGTGAACGAAGGCCCATTAGTTGTTAACAAAATGGTACGCTGTATTCCTCATCAAGTGTTTGGGCTGAGTGGAGCAGAGAACACTGTCACAGCCCTGTCCATGAGAATCCCTGACCCAAATGACCAAACTGTTCACAGTGCACCTAAAGCTCACAAGTGTAGAGACTTCTCTAAAATCATGCAATTTTGTGCGTTTTCAAGTGGGAGAAAGTGGGGTTTGGGGGGTGTCGGGTGATGATTAGAGAGAGAGGCTGCCGCTCTTTCAAAAGAGCAATGGTGGCTCATAAAAAGTATAGTGTAGATGCTGCCCTAGCATCAGTTTTATCAGAACTGGAGAGTTTTTCTTTATTGAAAGAAGGCAACCGCGCAGAGGGCTTTTCTTGATGGAAAGCACCTGCCCAATGATGGCTCCTCAAATCTCTTCTCTGTGTAACAAACCATCTGAAGAGCCTGGCGAGAGCAGAGCATGGTCCCAGCGGGGACCTGCTATGGACCTGCCTGGGACCTAAAACAGAGGCACACATTTCTAGGTGGCTTCATCTGTATATGCTGCCATAACATGGAGAAGAGTCATTATTATTAGGACAAGGCTGGTGATTAACATCTAACCTCGGTCTCACTTCTTCACACTTCTATTCATTTGACTTAAATTACTTTTATAAGGCTGCTGTATGACCACAGATGACTCATCTCACACTTTGGTTGGAATCATTCTCAAAGGATTTCCCCACTCAGTAGAACTAATAAAGCATATTTGATTACTAGCCTACTGAAATAACAAGTCCAAGAGATTTTACATTGTTATGGTGAACATCTGAATAGAAATTAGGGCTGCACGTGTGAGGAAAATATCTATCTATTTATCTATCTATCTGCGATGGCATTGCAAATACAATATGATTTTACAATATTGAAGGGAAAGATCATTTTTGCATCATAATTCTAATTATCATTGAAATATGTATTAAAATGATGGTGTAATTTTTTGCAATGATCTGTATCAAACAAAGTTTTTTCTTAACTTGTTTTTTAGGGGGGTTTATGAGGTACTTGATACCTACGTTAGATGACGGTTAGAATACCGCCAGTTTGGAGAAGCAGACAGGACTACCGTCATGGAAGCTTAGTGCAGCAGTTTAAGTGTACGCTATATTAAGAATAATTCTATAATATTTCTACGATATAATAGAATATATATTCCTATGCATAGCTGTGCCGTGCACTGTATTATGGTGCAGACCAGCTGTAAGGATTCAATTTTCCGCAGTTTATGGAATAAACTAGAAAATAAATTTAAGTTAATATGATAGAAACGACAAAATGCTGTTCACTTATACCTCTATGAGTCAAAGTATACAGAAGAACTTTTGCAGAAGTAGACTGAACGGCTGAAAGAGAGAGAGGGTGAAAACTACAGTAACAGAATTTTTTTTCCCAATCAGCCCTGCCTTGTCGTGGACAACAGTGCCAACCAAAAACAGTCTTATACATGCAAAAATGTGCAGAATCTTTGCACAAGATACCTAGCTGTGCAGTGAACTGTAATTTGGGTCTAGGGAAGGAAGAAGCTGGGAAGGGAAAGGGGGAATAGTGGAAAACTGCAACTTGTCAATGCTGGATTAGCAATGTCTCTGTCACTCTGTCAGTAAGGCTAAGAGGAGCTAAGCTACTAATACGCTCACACCAACTCAGCAACACACACAAACACAACTATTCATACCTTGCCCCCCTCCCCACATACACACATCATATACCCACACAAAAACACTCTCAAACACAGCCACACAAACTTATTTCAGCCTGTGTGTGTGTGTGTGTGTGTGTGTGTGTGGGGGGGGGGGGGGGGGGGGCGGCACACACCTAGAGGCATTCATACCAGCCGTAATAGCTTCCTATCAATTATTCAGCCATGCAATCAAATGACTTGAAATGCAGTGCTTTTAGCAATATCACAGGAAATGTGTGGGCTCTCTCTCTCTCTCTCTCCCACCCCCCTCTCTCTCTCTCTTTCTCTCTCTCTCTCTCTCTCTCTTTCTCTCTCTCTCTCTCTCTCTCTCTCTCTCTCTCTCTCTTTCGTTTTCTCTATCACATTTTTGTGTGGGTGGGTGCAGTCTTGTCCCTTAATTCTTACAATTACATAAATGTAAACATGAACACCAATCTACATACCCAAGTACACTGTGCTTAAATTATCTTGCATTCATCATGAATAGACTAAGTAAGAAACTCTCTCACTCACTCAAAATGGCAAATGCTAATACTTTCTACTATTTATTTGCGCTAACCTCTAACCTTTATGACCAAAGCTATAGGTGAAATCAATTGACCACATTTTGTGCCAACATTGAGCATTACAATATCAGTGCACACTGTGTTTTGTGGATAGTTTATATAAAGAATATCCTTGTACAGTACACTTTGTAGGGGGTATAAAAGTCGTCTCTTTGTTTCTCTCCCACATATACTCAGGGCAGTGGGACCTTGGAATTTAAATTACCAGTAGGTATAAATATGAATGTTATGGTTTCATAAATTTGTGCCTTTCAGTAGGAGCCACTATGGCCCTGAGTGCAGGAACAAGCCACAAACTGAGGTATACTTCACAATATAATGCAACCTAATATACAAATAAAAACAAAGTATAATATTTACCATAGAGAGTTAAAACCCCACTGACATGATCCTAAAAAAGTAAGTTACTTGTTGCATGGCATTGAATCACATAATATTGAAAATGTGCTGATTTTACTGTTCACTTGATATATTTAGTGTGTTGGAAATTGTTATTTTCCATGTTGGAATATCTTTGCCATCACTGAGCAATTGCATTGCAAATTAAAATGTTTTCCAACAGGCAAAAAAGAGTGTCATCACTAGAAATGTGTAATGCCATATACGTCCCCTGATGATGGTTCTAGTGTTTTTAGAACGACATAATTTTTTGATGCAGTTGGTATGACTAGGACTCCACTAATGTCATCTCACAGTTAACATTTCTTTTTTCTGCCAAAACCCAGTTTGTTTCTTTGGTTGCTATATGCCATGTTTTTGTTATATATAACAAAAACATGGCATATATATATATATATATATATAAATATTTATATCATCCTAAATTGATATAGATTAAGGAACTAGTACTCACTAATTGAAATGGAAAACACAAATGCAATGGAAAAAGCATTAAAAAGGTATATGAGAGATTCTACATGAACCTCATCTGTGTGTTTGTGCGTAACAGTACGTGTGCTTCTGCTAAATTTCTGCAGAATTATTTACAGGACAGAAATGCCCTTTAGCATTCAAGGCATCCATATTCACACAAATACATGCACATGAGCATAGTTGGCCCTGCAGAAATTTCATCATGATCTCACAGATAGAGAATAGGTTTATGAATATGCATGGTTTGGGTGAATGTGTATGTGAGTAAGGTGGGGGTAGCCTGAGTGAAAGTGAGAGAGAAATAGAGCATCAATGAATATATTGTGCATATCTTTGTGGTACAAGAAAGAGAGCTTAAAATATGTGAATTTCATAGAAAATGTGCATGTTTTTGTATGTACAGTGAATTGATTTATACTGACTAACTATTTATACCATAAACATAAATTGATTTATTTAAAATATCTTCAAGTCACAAAAAGACCATTTGGAGGTAAGAGAGTGAAGGTGAGAAAGAAGAGGGGAGAAAGTGACATAAGGGGAAAACCGTGTGTGGGGCAGAAGGAGATGAAGTATGGGGTTATTGTTGAAATTGAAAAAGTAATAATGTGCTATGACAAAAGTTTAAATCAGACTGCCTGAGAAACGGAAATGAAATGAGTGGGTGCCTGTGATTGTTTGTGAGTGTCTGCTTTTGTGTAGTCACCAAAACATTGAGGCTGCTGCTGTTTTTTGTGTGTTCTAGGGATGCACTACCCTGAAAATCCAGATGCTCCGCTAGCAAATTTCAATTTGCGTTGCCGCTGCCTCTGGGCACGCATCGCTGGAACTCACTAACTAGTCAGAAAATCCAGACTCACCAATCAAATCGTACTGTCTGTTCTGGGCCTGTGTAACCAACAATGCTGTGGCGTCAAAGTCGGCTAGATACGTCACCTTGTTCACTTTGCTCTGATTGGTCATAGTCGGTTGTAGTGCTATCCGAATGCGTGCAGTGGTATTTTGAAATGAATGCCATGGTGCCGCTCCTTGAGTTGGAAAGGTCTATTGCTCGTTGCCAGACCTAATATTTGGATAGATTCAGATCTAACTTGGCATTGTTCTTTGAACAATGCAAATTTGTTTAGCACTTCTTCAGTAGTGTGCAACATAAACGTACAAGAAAATAAAGTAAATAGTATTTTATCACGTAAATACAATTACGGTGATGGGGCTCCACTACTGGGGAACTCTGCAAGGTTGTTTTAAAAAAGTACTTCAACTACCTGTCCTATTTATGCAGTGTATCAAAATGAAGTATAGTTAAATTATCATAAAAGCTCCTTTGTGAGCTATGCATCACTAACTAACAAAGCGAATGTCAGCATTTTGCCCGTTTAGGATTAATGATTTTTTAGCTAGGTATTTTAGCCATGAGTTTAAGCCAGATATAGTCTGAAATACGTTCACACTCTTGAAACGTAACTGTAAGTAAGTGTGACAGTAACAAATAAATAAAATTGCTAATTTAATCACATCTGTTATTGTCACTTAACACACGGAAAAATGAATATAGCAAGAATGAAGAAAGAAAGAGGGCATCAAATGAATAATTCAAATAATTCAAGAATCTTGTAACGTGTCACTTTGGTTGCAGATTATATGCTAATAATATTATAAACTATAAGGGTGTTTTTGACAGTGTAGCCTTAAACAGGTGTTTGCTTTGAATTTAAGTTGAAACCAAAGCATTTGGGAAAATGTTTCAAATATTACAAAGCCATAGGGATTTACAAAATGCTGCATCATATGGCAATGTTTCACAGGCCCCTCTCATTTCACCAAAAACCTAAACCTGTTGTTAAGCAGTCGATTTCAGATGATATTATTTTCACTATTTGCTCACAATAAGCTTATTGAGGATGTTTGATCTTTTTTTTAACATTCTACCACAATCAGTACTTTATACTCTGTAGAACTTGATTGCCTGATTTTCACACAACCTTTCTATGACTTTTGGATTTAACTTTACCTCTCCATGTGTGTATGTGCACGCATGCGAGCATGTGACAGATAATACAAGTGGCTGCTTCTGACAGATGCATGACTGTCTCTGTTTGTGTCCCCTGCTTGTTGTTGAAGTAGTAATATTATGGTCATGACAGCATTAGTTTACAGGTAGCATCTTTTTTTTTCCTTCTCTCACTGCTTATTTCACCTTTTCAAGCTGTCCTCTCCTCGCCTCTCATTTTTCTTTTTGTTACTTGCCAGGTAGCAATGGAGCTGGGGCTCAAGCTAATCTTGAGTTGTTCTTTTACCAAGGATAATAGTGTTGCAGTGGATGAAATGATCACAGTTAAATAGTGCACAATGTAAAACTAAGGTATTTCCTTTTGATCCTAGGATGGGCCTAGTTGCGAATATAATGCCACCCGGGTTAGCATCTAATAATGTTATCATGCTATCCTTTGATCCATATACTGAGCAACTTCATCCGCTCAGGAAGGCCAACAGATGAGTTTGAAAGCTTTGGAAACAACACGAAAGTAAGACCTTTTGATAAGATTATTATTAGAAATATTTAATATTTGAGAGGTATTCGGTTCCAAAGCACACTCAAAACCACAGAAGTAAAGTCAGTAGACAGTTTAGCATTTTCTATTCTCTCTCTGCTGCATTTTCTCAGTTTTAGTCTGTGTAATGTTATTTCATGCATCAGATACCCACACAAAGAAAGTGAGAGCAGGACAGCGATGCCAATTTGACATACTGTGTAGTTTTTTGTGGAAGGCATGTATACACTCCCCCTTGCAGTGCTGGAGATTCAAGCTGGGCTGTTATTGATTCAAACATGTTACACAGACTCTAGGACAGACTAGCTGTATGCTAATGTATTTGTATTTATATGTGTGGCTGTGTGCATCTGTGTAAGTTCTGAGACTCCTGAAATGATCAAATGACTTCTTTATATCAGCGGCAGGAATCTTCTCTTTACAAGAAAGTTAAACTTTCAGAAACTTACAGTACCTTATTAGCAACCAGGAATGACGATGCCAAGACATTTTCACAGGTCAGTAATGTCGACCCTATCCAATTAGCATCAGCAATCAATGGTTGCAGTTGGAAAAGCAAGAGGCAAAGTGGTTGTATGCAGATCTGTTGTTAGTCAGCTTTTAAAAGTGTTTGCTAGCTGATATTCATCAGCGTTGTGAATTTCCTCCTTCACAGAAATTGTTGCTCCTAGTACTAATTAAATAGCTTTGTATGGAAAGCATCTGCTCTTCATTCCTGTCAATTCAGCTAATGATGTTAAGGCACACATTTTACTGTTTATAAGCACATTGCAGAAGAATGTGGTTAGCTAACATGCACATGACACGCCAGAAATATCTTTGAACCCATTAAATGCATGTTAGCTTAATGTCATGTACAGTAACAGATGTATGCTAACAATACCTATGGGTCACACCTTCCCGTGATTAACATATATGTTTACGTGTCAAGAACAAGAGATAAAACTAAACTTCTTTGTATATATTCATGAAACATAGCATGGAAAAATCCTTAAGATGTAAAAACACTTTTTACCCACTATGTTCCATGTGTTTGCTATTAGCACCTATAGTATCATTTTCAACTCTTCCCTATTTGCTTTTCTTGTGAATGCAATGCTGTTTGACAGCCAAAACTGTAGGACCATCATTCTGCACACAGCAATAGCATAACTGGGACAAAAATAAAACTGGGTATGTTGTTCACTGTAATGACTTACCCATGAGCAAGTTTCAGGTCTCTAAGGCATGTTTCATATCAATTATTGAACACTGAATAGACTGGCTACCTCACAGATGGGTAAAATGCATCTGTGACATTACTTAGGTCCTTAAATAAATTAATCATTTACCTTAATTTGAGAATAATAATCAAACAAATACATGATGGCGAATACCCTGTCAATTTAATGCATTTTCCGGTTTCCTCCCACAGTCCAAAGACATGCATGTGTTAGCTTGATTGAAGACTCTAAATTGCCCGTAGGTGTGAATGGTTGTGTGTCTATGTTCGTCTCTATGTGCCCTGTGATAGACTGGCGTCCTGTCCAGGGTGGACCCCGCCTCACGCCCGATGTCAGCTGGGATCGGCTCCAGCACCCCCCGCGACCCCGACCCCGGGATAAGCGGTTGAAGATGAATGAATGAATGAATCCAAGACAGTGTCAGGTGTCACAGAAAATAATGTGCTTTTCTTTAACTTTTTAAAGATGTCCTAGCACTAAATATATTTTCCCCCATGACAACAATCTCTCAAATGACTCCTAGGGATGGGAATCAAGAACTGGAAAGGGTCAGTGGTCAACTTGAATCGTATCTCTCCGAGCTTATTAATTACTTTTATAAATGACGGCATGTTTTTCAGACAGTTGCACACTGCAGAACAGTTAGATCAGTCTAATGCATCTGCACTGCTGGAAACTTGCAACATTAGGGCGTCATGGTGGAGAGGAGGAAAGAGTCCATAGCATTACATCAATGCCACAAAGGCCGACTTTTTTCTTACATAATGTAAATTAAAAAGAAAATTGTACATAGATCATTTCTTCCTCTACACTGTTTAAACTCAGAGAAAATTTGCATTCATGCTGAAAACATGTGTGTGTCTAATTTTTTCCACAGAAAATGAATTAGGAATCATCAAGGAAATGGATAAAGGATCGGACTGATAAATACCAGCATTCGTATCAATAAAATCTTATCAATTACCATCCCTACTCCTGAGTAGGATAGCTTGGAACACACTCACTCAGATATGTCTGCCTTTGTGGCATTGATGTAATGCTATGGACTCTGCTTCCTCTCCACCATGACGCCCTAATGTTGCAAGTTTCCAGCAGTGCACACACACACACACACACACACACACACACACACACACACACACACACACACACACACACACACGCACACGCACACGCACACACACACACACACACACACACACACACACACACACACACACACACACACACACACACACACACACACACACACACACACACACACAAACACACACACACACACACACACACCTTGTCCAGCTTCATATGGTCTCATTATTTTTGCTAATCGTTCCCTGTGGATGTAAAGCTCTGCTGATCTAGCCAGCTGGAGACACACACACACACACACACACACACACACACACACATAACGCATCTGCCCATATACAGATTAAGATTATCCAGGATCATATGTTGCCAGTAGTGCAAAAAAAATGGCATGTTTAATAATTTAATACACTCCATCCCTCTCTTTTCACTTGGGTTTAAACATTAGAACTTCAACAAAACCCAAATAATGGAACATATAGAAACTCGATGACGCTTGTGAGGTAAGCAAATGTTTTTTTGCGGCAGGTACAGTAGCTACCATGTCTCTGTTGTTTTATAACGTAATTACAGTGCATAATTTGAAATAATATTCAAAACACTTCACAGTAACAAAACTCTCTCTCTCTCCACACCTCCCTGTCTCTCCTTCTCAGATCAATGTACCAGTCTTGTAGTGACACTTGAAGTACTCTTATCTCCTCTCTGCAGACCTGCTCAATTCTCGCTACCCCTCTCCTCTCCTCCACCTCCCTCTCCCGTGTTTTTCTTTCTTGTCTTCTCTTCCTCTCTTCCTCTTTGCTTTGCACATACTGTACCTCTCCTCTCCTCTCATTACATTGATGCTGATTGGTGCTGTCTAAACTTTGGTTAACAATGACATATGAGGTTGCTGTTGCAGCTCATCTGCAAGCACTCTGCCCTGCTAATGGTTTCACAATGATTCGACTACACTCTTGCCCTTGCTTTCAGTCCTTTCTCTCATTTTCTCTTCTCTATGCTAAGCTGCACACACGTGTTATTTTGCGTGTAATACTTCTCTCTGTAACCTGGGTGTTTTCCATGTTCATATTTGTAGTTAAACCCTCCATAATTATTTATATGCAGAGTGGCTTCCATGACCTCAAGGCTATGGCCATAATGGTCTAAACTTATTCTCAATAGGGAAACAGAATAACATTACATCGCAGCTTATGGTGTCATTGCCGTTTAAATGCCAATTTAAAGTCTTCCCACAGCCATTGTCTCTTCTTCACTTCTGTGTATATTCAGTCAAAAAGTACATTATTGCAGACAACTTTCCAAGCAAAAAAATTAGTCAGAGGAGAGGAGAGAGTATACCATTTCCTACACATGACAGGTTAAATCAAATGTTTTAGTATTGGTCACATAGATATTTATTCATGATTATGAATGAACCTTCCTTGGTAAACTTTGTTGTTTGATGGAACTTCACAGCATTTCGTTCAATGTACAATTGGCTTTAAATAAAGGCACATTATTAGAAGGCAATAGTTTGCTAAATTAACCTCACATATCCAACCTTACATAAATAATAATAAATTAAAATCTTAAAAGGGACATTTCATAAGAAACTTTTCAGTGCTTGTTTGATTATCTGGAGTGCCTACCAACCCACAAACCTAAAAATAAGACGACACTGTTAGTTGTATTGCTCCTTTCACTGACGTTATGGGGCAAAAAAGAAAAAACAAAAAAACAAAACAAAAAAAGTAATCACATCAGGAAGAAAACAACAAATATATACATAAAGGAATTGCTTACTTGGTCATTATTTCATACTTTATCATGATAAACAGTACGCCCACGTACATGCAAACAGTTTTAGTCACATGCAGGCTGAATAGACTTGAGCTTCTGAGTATCTCCACCCACCGCTTGAGAACTACTTTGCAAAAGTGTGCCAATTCTTTTTTTAGGGGAAGGGGAGCTTAAAGAGACGGGTGCTAAAATGGGTTGTTTCAGACAGAGGGTGAAAAATGTAGTGTACTTAGACAGACAATATGAGAAAAGAACATTAAAGTATGTAAACACGCTCTAGTAGAAACCTGAAATACAAGTATGAACCTGGAAATAAGCATGCCATGTCTCCTTTAATTATATAAACCTGTCCTACTGAATCCTTACTGCACTAACTTATCCAGACACACCAGGCTGACTAAAGCCATACAGATCTGCAGCTACAACATAGCCTGTGGTACCAAAAAGATTCCACGAAGACTTTATTAATTTATGAATACAACCTATTCATTTATTTATCAAGAATCAAGGACTGGCGGTTGTAAGCATCAGTCCTGCAAACGTACACAGCATCAGCGTTTGCCGGTGTTCAGCAGGTTTATCGTTATTTATTTAACCATGCACCACCACAGATGCTGTTACTCTAATACTTGAGCACACCTGTGATGAAGTTGTACTCTAAAAGCATTCAAGTTCACCTGAAGGAGACTCATTTCATTGTTCAAGTCGAGTTGAGTCTATTAGCTGATCTGTCTGGATATATGCTTTAGAGTATGTGATGTGATATATCATGCAATAATTTTCATGCCGACAGCCTTGGCCGGAAGAATTATGCATTATTAGCATTGTTTGGGTTGTCCTTCGTCCGTAAGTACATCCATCCCATTCATGTGAGCATGACATCTTAGGAATTGCTGGAGGAAATTTCTTCAAATGTGGCACAATTGTCCACTTGGACTCAAGGATGATCTGATAAGATTTTAGAGGTCAAGGTTTAAGGTCACTGTGACCTCACAAATTGCATTTGGCCATACATCAATAATTATGCACTAATTAGGACATTTCACACAAATGTCTAATGGCCAAAAATGATGAAGTGATGACTTTCATAGGTTAAAGGTCAAATCACTATGACAGGATAATGTTCTGTGGAAGAGGCTTTCATGGCAAATTTTCCACACGTAACTCAGGAACAGATGGAGAGACATTTGGTCAGATGCTGAATTGGTGACAGCAATCGTGAAACTGTGATGATTGTATAAGTCTTCTGCTTGGTTTAAGATTTGTGTGAAGCATCCATGTTTCACCAAAAAATACATTTCATACATTTTATTAAGTTCCTTCGAAGTATTCAATAAATATATTATTTAAGTCTGAACAGAAATGGATGTAACTGCAACTTGACTGGTTGGTGGAGGTATACAACTGCAAGGTGGTAGTTCTAGTCATATTATCACACTAGAAAAGACTCATCTACCCTGGGCAGGATTAAGTATGCCTTTGCACTTCTCCCCGTGAATAAAACAATGTTGTGTATAGCCAACATATGAGGTCTAGCACTAGGCACAACAATAAGTGTTGCACCTTCTAAATATTACACTTTTGTTGTATGCCTTAAATTATTGGTCTTACTCACAATAAATAATGTAACAGAAACACTTTAATACCACAAAATATTGAATCCGATATAGATTCCCCGAAAATTGACAGATTTGAACTAATTTGAGGCAGTGTTGGCTTGAAGTTTAGAGAAGTGAGACTGGAGCGTCGTAGGTTCCATCTCCAGACCGGCAGGATAAAACTGCGAAATTAAAAAAGCTGTGTTTGCCCCTCCTTTCTTACCAAAAGAGAGCCTTCCTCTCAGTGAAACTTCCCTTTATAAATAAAGGTTAAAGGGAAAAAAACTTCCGCGTGAAATTTGTCAGAAATTAATATACCTGTCAAAAAAGGATTTTGGTCAAATTCCACGTCACTACTGTAGTCTCAGTGTTCCTGTTCCTCTTTTGTCTGTGTGTGAAAGACCCCTGCTCCAGTAACAGTACCTACAATGAGCCATCAACCTCCTGAATAAAATCCTACACAGGAGAAAATGTCAAAATGTCAGACTTTCAGTTGTAGAGAGCCTGAAATCTTTGCAAAACGATTACACTGACATGTGACAACCCAATAGCATCTGTTTCACTGTCACACTACGTTTTTGATGAGAATGTTAGTGTTACCTTCGGTAGCAGTCAGCTGAGACAGGTCACAATACCACTGTAGCAATGGCAACTAACACGTTCAAAAAACAGTGCCAAAACACACTTGCTCGTAACACCTACTTGTTCAGGCCAGGATTTGAAGTATTAGTCAGTGTCATTTGCAAGCACATGTTCTTATATAACATTGTTGTAAATGCTGGATTTCTAGATGATACTGCCCCTGCAAGTGAGGTACTCAGTACTTATTTATCAACATTTTAGGGTAAAATATATCTCCCCATATGCCAACGCGTCTGTTGGTGCTGCTGGTCCAGGGCAAGAGCAATTTGGATTAGGACTCCAAACCCATTTCACAGAGTTAAAATGTTAGCCTAAACAGTTATCCGCTCTTTGAAGACATCTCATCTCTGGAGCTGCTTCATGTCACCTCCAGTGTTGTCATCATTTGAATAACATATCTCAGTGCTGTGGTATGGATTTGTCTCTTCAAGTGTCTGAAAAGCTTGTAATTTTGTTGCAGTTAGTTAAGCACCAGGCATATAAAAATGTGTTTTTAAATTAAATATATATACAATGCATTTTCATTTAGTCGAATCATCATGGTTGTTTCATTTCCAATCCCTGATTTATGCACAGCACAAAGATTTTGGCGGCAAACAAGAAGGTCTCTGTCAACCAGCAGAAGGTTTGTGTCAGGTGTACTTATGTTAACTGCGTTGTGATTTGGTTTAAAACTGTGTTTATTATGATGGCTTCTTTCCTTTATTAGTCTGCTGACACTGCAACACACGCAATGCAGTGCACACCACAAGCATCCAGACACTCTCATATGCATGCATATACTGCCAAGTTACAAGACGCACACATACATACACAAAAACGTTTATTTTATGCTCACAGACACACACGGACAAGCAGACACAGAGCATAGTGCCAGTGCTGTTGTCAGCAGGGGCTCATTTAGCCACTAAGTGATCCAGGATGTGTGTGTGTGTGTGTGTGTGTGTGTGTGTGTGTGTGTGTGTGTGTGTGTGTGTGTGTGTGTGTGTGTGTGTGTGTGTGTGTGTGTGTGTGTGTGTTGTTCGGCGAGCATACTAGTCAAAAATCCTGTGGCCAACAGTGCCATGGATTTTTAGGACAGCCATGGATTTTTAGGACAGCAGGTTTCTCCTTCTCTTTGCAGACCTGATTGACACTTTTGCAGTATGAACTCCCTTTTCCTGACCTTCTCTCTCTCTCTCTCTCTATATATATATATATATATATATATATATATTTATATATATATATATCTGTATATATGCTCTCTTTAGTGTTCTGTCCCATTAATGACAAGTACCCACTTTAGCCCTTATTTTCCACTCTCTCCAGATTGGAGGCATATCGGTGCTCAATCGCTATGTGAGCGGCTCACTTGATGCCTTCCACATATGTAAGAAGGCTAAATATCTGCCACTGTCGGGGACACTTAGAGCCAATGAGAGCGCAGGACATGAACCGCAAATGGATCCTGCTGCCCCGGGTACCAGCGGTGTAGCGAGGCTAAGCTCAGCTCCTGACTGGAGGTGAACCCACTGCATCCTTGAGCGCTGGTTTTAAATGCACTGGGCTTTTAACTGTAAACCCATCAGCTGCAATATTAGATATCAAAGCAAGTGCTCCAGTTTTGTTTGAATTCCCAATGTTAACTACATCATCCCCCTGTTTAAAACAGCCACCAAAGTGGAGTGTCACAGTTGGACTACCCATTGCATTGACAAGTGACCCCAAAGGAACTTGACAAAATGGCTGTAAGCCCATGTGATGAGTTGAGATGAGAACAATTTAAAGCTAGGTCGTGTTAAAACAAGAAAGCAATATGTGTATTGTGAATACTACAATGAACTGACAACTTTGGAAGTCTTGTAGTGGGAACTTAAGAAAACACTCACCCCACAAACTTTGGCATAGTTTGGACCATTCACAGTATCTATTAAAATGGTCAGTAAGTTGGCTCTGTGTTGGTCATGTCCTTAATGGTCCAATACATCAAATACCAAACACATTGCTGTTATTTGAAAGTTGCATACATTGCGTTACCTGCTTTCAAATGCACACTTTGTTGTTATTCTTTTCCATGCTGTTGTATAAGGCTCTGCAGTGTGGTATTATATTTGAATTCAGCAGTTTGAGCACACAAATAAGAAGTTGTGTTAAAGTGTTTCCATATTTAAGTAAATGTCTACACCGTGTGTGTTTGTTTTATATGATAATGTATTATTTAAGTGCAACTTGCCTATACGTACTTCATTGTTGATTGTAGAGAATAACACATTGGAGATTAGTCATGGCTGCTAGTCACATTATTAAGAAGAAGGCTGCTGTTACAACCAAAACAGTCTTTAGCACGGACAATAGGACAATAATCATGGTTGCCATAATGACACAAAGAGGCTGCTGTATACAGTCTATAATTATAATCTCATAGGTAGAGAGATTTGTGAAAGCCGTGTAAAGAGGGGATCATTTAATGAAAATTACATATTTTGCAATATAATGATCAATAATAGTAGTGTATATGTAGTACTTGCCGTAGAAGAAGTCTTTCATTTAATGAAAACCTGAACTGAAGCACGTATGATACAATTTTCAGTCAGGGAGACGT